>NW_027648683.1:0-57085 GCF_051294905.1 Botryllus schlosseri | reverse complement strand
TGGCAGATTTAGCCATTTTGGGGGGTATGAAAATTTATGAAAAGTTCAATTACACCATGATTTCTCTATGTTCCCGAGGGCCTACAGTTACAACTCCGCTACCAGACTGTAGCAAATCAAAAGTTACGTCGAATGAGCCTATCGGCGTATTCCTGGCTATTGTAGTTTAGGAGACTATTGGCAGATTTAGCCATTTTGGGGGGTATGAAAATTTATGAAAAGTTCAATTACACCATGATTTCTCTATGTTCCCGAGGGCCTACAGTTACAACTCCGCTACCAGACTGTAGCAAATCAAAAGTTACGTCGAATGAGCCTATCGGCGTATTCCTGGCTATTGTAGTTTAGGAGATATTGGCAGATTTAGCCATTTTGGGGGGTATGAAAATTTATGAAAAGTTCAATTACACCATGATTTCTCTATGTTCCCGAGGGCCTACAGTTACAACTCCGCTACCAGACTGTAGCAAATCAAAAGTTACGTCGAATGAGCCTATCGGCGTATTCCTGGCTATTGTAGTTTAGGAGATATTGGCAGATTTAGCCATTTTGGGGGGTATGAAAATTTATGAAAAGTTCAATTACACCATGATTTCTCTATGTTCCCGAGGGCCTACAGTTACAACTCCGCTACCAGACTGTAGCAAATCAAAAGTTACGTCGAATGAGCCTATCGGCGTATTCCTGGCTATTGTAGTTTAGGAGATATTGGCAGATTTAGCCATTTTGGGGGGTATGAAAATTTATGAAAAGTTCAATTACACCATGATTTCTCTATGTTCCCGAGGGCCTACAGTTACAACTCCGCTACCAGACTGTAGCAAATCAAAAGTTACGTCGAATGAGCCTATCGGCGTATTCCTGGCTATTGTAGTTTAGGAGATATTGGCAGATTTAGCCATTTTGGGGGGTATGAAAATTTATGAAAAGTTCAATTACACCATGATTTCTCTATGTTCCCGAGGGCCTACAGTTACAACTCCGCTACCAGACTGTAGCAAATCAAAAGTTACGTCGAATGAGCCTATCGGCGTATTCCTGGCTATTGTAGTTTAGGAGATATTGGCAGATTTAGCCATTTTGGGGGGTATGAAAATTTATGAAAAGTTCAATTACACCAAGATTTCTCTATGTTCCCGAGGGCCTACAGTTACAACTCCGCTACCAGACTGTAGCAATACAAAAGTTACGTCGAATGAGCCTATCGGCATATTCCTGGCTATTGTAGTTTAGGAGATATTGGCAGATTTAGCCATTTTGGGGGGTATGAAAATTTATGAAAAGTTCAATTACACCAAGACTTCTCTATGTTCCCGAGGGCCTACAGTTACAACTCCGCTACCAGACTGTAGCAATTCAAAAGTTACGTCGAATGAGCCTATCGGCATCTTCCTGGCTATTGTAGTTTAGGAGATATTGGCAGATTTAGCCATTTTGGGGGGTATGAAAATTTATGAAAAGTTCAATTACACCAAGATTTCTCTATGTTCCCGAGGGCCTACAGTTACAACTCCGCTACCAGACTGTAGCAATTCAAAAGTTACGTCGAATGAGCCTATCGGCGTATTCCTGGCTATTGTAGTTTAGGAGATATTGGCAGATTTAGCCATTTTGGGGGGTATGAAAATTTATGAAAAGTTCAATTACACCAAGATTTCTCTATGTTCCCGAGGGCCTACAGTTACAACTCCGCTACCAGACTGTAGCAATTCAAAAGTTACGTCGAATGAGCCTATCGGCATATTCCTGGCTATTGTAGTTTAGGAGATATTGGCAGATTTAGCCATTTTGGGGGGTATGAAAATTTATGAAAAGTTCAATTACACCAAGATTTCTCTATGTTCCCGAGGGCCTACAGTTACAACTCCGCTACCAGACTGTAGCAATTCAAAAGTTACGTCGAATGAGCCTATCGGCATATTCCTGGCTATTGTAGTTTAGGAGATATTGGCAGATTTAGCCATTTTGGGGGGTATGAAAATTTATGAAAAGTTCAATTACACCAAGATTTCTCTATGTTCCCGAGGGCCAACAGTTACAACTCCGCTACCAGACTGTAGCAATTCAAAAGTTACGTCGAATGAGCCTATCGGCGTATTTCTGGCTATTGTAGTTTAGGAGATATTGGCAGATTTAGCCATTTTGGGGGGTATGAAAATTTATGAAAAGTTCAATTACACCAAGATTTCTCTATGTTCCCGAGGGCCTACAGTTACAACTCCGCTACCAGACTGTAGCAATTCAAAAGTTACGTCGAATGAGCCTATCGGCATATTCCTGGCTATTGTAGTTTAGGAGATATTGGCAGATTTAGCCATTTTGGGGGGTATGAAAATTTATGAAAAGTTCAATTACACCAAGATTTCTCTATGTTCCCGAGGGCCTACAGTTACAACTCCGCTACCAGACTGTAGCAATTCAAAAGTTACGTCGAATGAGCCTATCGGCATATTCCTGGCTATTGTAGTTTAGGAGATATTGGCAGATTTAGCCATTTTGGGGGGTATGAAAATTTATGAAAAGTTCAATTACACCAGGATTTCTCTATGTTCCCGAGGGCCTACAATTACAACTCCGCTACCAGACTGTAGCAATTCAAAAGTTACGTCGAATGAGCCTATCGGCGTATTCCTGGCTATTGTAGTTTAGGAGATATTGGCAGATTTAGCCATTTTGGGGGGTATGAAAATTTATGAAAAGTTCAATTACACCAAGATTTCTCTATGTTCCCGAGGGCCTACAGTTACAACTCCGCTACCAGACTGTAGCAATTCAAAAGTTACGTCGAATGAGCCTATCGGCGTATTCCTGGCTATTGTAGTTTAGGAGATATTGGCAGATTTAGCCATTTTGGGGGGTATGAAAATTTATGAAAAGTTCAATTACACCAAGATTTCTCTATGTTCCCGAGGGCCTACAGTTACAACTCCGCTACCAGACTGTAGCAATTCAAAAGTTACGTCGAATGAGCATATCGGCATATTCCTGGCTATTGTAGTTTAGGAGATATTGGCAGATTTAGCCATTTTGGGGGGTATGAAAATTTATGAAAAGTTCAATTACACCAAGATTTCTCTATGTTCCCGAGGGCCTACAGTTACAACTCCGCTACCAGACTGTAGCAATTCAAAAGTTACGTCGAATGAGCCTATCGGCATATTCCTGGCTATTGTAGTTTAGGAGATATTGGCAGATTTTGCCATTTTGGGGGGTATGAAAATTTATGAAAAGTTCAATTACACCAAGATTTCTCTATGTTCCCGAGGGCCTACAGTTACAACTCCGCTACCAGACTGTAGCAATTCAAAAGTTACGTCGAATGAGCCTATCGGCATATTCCTGGCTATTGTAGTTTAGGAGATATTGGCAGATTTAGCCATTTTGGGGGGTATGAAAATTTAAGAAAAGTTCAATTACACCAAGATTTCTCTATGTTCCCGAGGGCCTACAGTTACAACTCCGCTACCAGACTGTAGCAATTCAAAAGTTACGTCGAATAAGCCTATCGGCATATTCCTGGCTATTGTAGTTTAGGAGATATTGGCAGATTTAGCCATTTTGGAGGGTATGAAAAGTTATGAAAAGTTCAATTACACCAAGATTTCTCTATGTTCCCGAGGGCCTACAGTTACAACTCCGCTACCAGACTGTAGCAATTCAAAAGTTTTGTCGAATGAGCCTATCGGCATATTCCTGGCTATTGTAGTTTAGGAGATATTGGCAGATTTAGCCATTTTGGGGGGTACGAAAATTTATGAAAAGTTCAATTACACCAAGATTTCTCTATGTTCCCGAGGGCCTACAGTTACAACTCCGCTACCAGACTGTAGCAATTCAAAAGTTACGTCGAATGAGCCTATCGGCATCTTCCTGGCTATTGTAGTTTAGGAGATATTGGCAGATTTAGCCATTTTGGGGGGTATGAAAATTTATGAAAAGTTCAATTACACCAAGATTTCTCTATGTTCCCGAGGGCCTACAGTTACAACTCCGCTACCAGACTGTAGCAATTCAAAAGTTACGTCGAATGAGCCTATCGGCATATTCCTGGCTATCGTAGTTTAGGAGATATTGGCAGATTTAGCCATTTTGGGGGGTATGAAAATTTATGAAAAGTTCAATTACACCAAGATTTCTCTATGTTCCCGAGGGCCTACAGTTACAACTCCGCTACCAGACTGTAGCAATTCAAAAGTTACGTCGAATGAGCCTATCGGCATATTCCTGGCTATTGTAGTTTAGGAGATATTGGCAGATTTAGCCATTTTGGGGGTATGAAAATTTATGAAAAGTTCAATTACACCAAGATTTCTCTATGTTCCCGAGAGCCCACAGTTACAACTCCGCTACCAGACTGTAGATATTCAAAAGTTACGTCGAATGAGCCTATCGGCGTATTCCTGGCTATTGTAGTTTAGGAGATATTGGCAGATTTAGCCATTTTGGGGGGTATGAAAATTTATGAAAAGTTCAATTACACCAAGATTTCTCTATGTTCCCGAGGGCCTACAGTTACAACTCCGCTACCAGACTGTAGCAATACAAAAGTTACGTCGAATGAGCCTATCGGCATATTCCTGGCTATTGTAGTTTAGGAGATATTGGCAGATTTAGCCATTTTGGGGGGTATGAAAATTTATGAAAAGTTCAATTACACCAAGACTTCTCTATGTTCCCGAGGGCCTACAGTTACAACTCCGCTACCAGACTGTAGCAATTCAAAAGTTACGTCGAATGAGCCTATCGGCATATTCCTGGCTATTGTAGTTTAGGAGATATTGGCAGATTTAGCCATTTTGGGGGGTATGAAAATTTATGAAAAGTTCAATTAAACCAAGATTTCTCTATGTTCCCGAGGGCCTACAGTTACAACTCCGCTACCAGACTGTAGCAATTCAAAAGTTACGTCGAATGAGCCTATCGGCGTATTCCTGGCTATTGTAGTTTAGGAGATATTGGCAGATTTAGCCATTTTGGGGGGTATGAAAATTTATGAAAAGTTCAATTACACCAAGATTTCTCTATGTTCCCGAGGGCCTACAGTTACAACTCCGCTACCAGACTGTAGCAATTCAAAAGTTACGTCGAATGAGCCTATCGGCATATTCCTGGCTATTGTAGTTTAGGAGATATTGGCAGATTTAGCCATTTTGGGGGTATGAAAATTTATGAAAAGTTCAATTACACCAAGATTTCTCTATGTTCCCGAGAGCCTACAGTTACAACTCCGCTACCAGACTGTAGCAATTCAAAAGTTACGTCGAATGAGCCTATCGGCGTATTCCTGGCTATTGTAGTTTAGGAGATATTGGCAGATTTAGCCATTTTGGGGGGTATGAAAATTTATGAAAAGTTCAATTACACCAAGATTTCTCTATGTTCCCGAGGGCCTACAGTTACAACTCCGCTACCAGACTGTAGCAATTCAAAAGTTACGTCGAATGAGCCTATCGGCATATTCCTGGCTATTGTAGTTTAGGAGATATTGGCAGATTTAGCCATTTTGGGGGGTATGAAAATTTATGAAAAGTTCAATTACACCAAGATTTCTCTATGTTCCCGAGGGCCTACAGTTACAACTCCGCTACCAGACTGTAGCAATTCAAAAGTTACGTCGAATGAGCATATCGGCATATTCCTGGCTATTGTAGTTTAGGAGATATTGGCAGATTTAGCCATTTTGGGGGGTATGAAAATTTATGAAAAGTTCAATTACACCAAGATTTCTCTATGTTCCCGAGGGCCTACAGTTACAACTCCGCTACCAGACTGTAGCAATTCAAAAGTTACGTCGAATGAGCCTATCGGCATATTCCTGGCTATTGTAGTTTAGGAGATATTGGCAGATTTAGCCATTTTGGGGGGTATGAAAATTTATGAAAAGTTCAATTACACCAAGATTTCTCTATTTTCCCGAGGGCCTACAGTTACAACTCCGCTACCAGACTGTAGCAATTCAAAAGTTACGTCGAATGAGCCTATCGGCATATTCCTGGCTATTGTAGTTTAGGAGATATTGGCAGATTTAGCCATTTTGGGGGGTATGAAAATTTAAGAAAAGTTCAATTACACCAAGATTTCTCTATGTTCCCGAGGGCCTACAGTTACAACTCCGCTACCAGACTGTAGCAATTCAAAAGTTACGTCGAATAAGCCTATCGGCATATTCCTGGCTATTGTAGTTTAGGAGATATTGGCAGATTTAGCCATTTTGGAGGGTATGAAAAGTTATGAAAAGTTCAATTACAACAAGATTTCTCTATGTTCCCGAGGGCCTACAGTTACAACTCCGCTACCAGACTGTAGCAATTCAAAAGTTTTGTCGAATGAGCCTATCGGCATATTCCTGGCTATTGTAGTTTAGGAGATATTGGCAGATTTAGCCATTTTGGGGGGTACGAAAATTTATGAAAAGTTCAATTACACCAAGATTTCTCTATGTTCCCGAGGGCCTACAGTTACAACTCCGCTACCAGACTGTAGCAATTCAAAAGTTACGTCGAATGAGCCTATCGGCATCTTCCTGGCTATTGTAGTTTAGGAGATATTGGCAGATTTAGCCATTTTGGGGGGTATGAAAATTTATGAAAAGTTCAATTACACCAAGATTTCTCTATGTTCCCGAGGGCCTACAGTTACAACTCCGCTACCAGACTGTAGCAATTCAAAAGTTACGTCGAATGAGCCTATCGGCGTATTCCTGGCTATTGTAGTTTAGGAGATATTGGCAGATTTAGCCATTTTGGGGGGTATGAAAATTTATGAAAAGTTCAATTACACCAAGATTTCTCTATGTTCCCGAGGGCCTACAGTTACAACTCCGCTACCAGACTGTAGCAATTCAAAAGTTACGTCGAATGAGCCTATCGGCATATTCCTGGCTATTGTAGTTTAGGAGATATTGGCAGATTTAGCCATTTTGGGGGGTATGAAAATTTATGAAAAGTTCAATTACACCAAGATTTCTCTATGTTCCCGAGGGCCTACAGTTACAACTCCGCTACCAGACTGTAGCAATTCAAAAGTTACGTCGAATGAGCCTATCGGCATATTCCTGGCTATTGTAGTTTAGGAGATATTGGCAGATTTAGCCATTTTGGGGGTATGAAAATTTATGAAAAGTTCAATTACACCAAGATTTCTCTATGTTCCCGAGAGCCTACAGTTACAACTCCGCTACCAGACTGTAGATATTCAAAAGTTACGTCGAATGAGCCTATCGGCGTATTCCTGGCTATTGTAGTTTAGGAGATATTGGCAGATTTAGCCATTTTGGGGGGTATGAAAATTTATGAAAAGTTCAATTACACCAAGATTTCTCTATGTTCCCGAGGGCCTACAGTTACAACTCCGCTACCAGACTGTAGCAATTCAAAAGTTACGTCGAATGAGCCTATCGGCATATTCCTGGCTATTGTAGTTTAGGAGATATTGGCAGATTTAGCCATTTTGGGGGGTATGAAAATTTATGAAAAGTTCAATTACACCAAGATTTCTCTATGTTCCCGAGGGCCTACAGTTACAACTCCGCTACCAGACTGTAGCAATTCAAAAGTTACGTCGAATAAGCCTATCGGCATATTCCTGGCTATTGTAGTTTAGGAGATATTGGCAGATTTAGCCATTTTGGAGGGTATGAAAAGTTATGAAAAGTTCAATTACACCAAGATTTCTCTATGTTCCCGAGGGCCTACAGTTACAACTCCGCTACCAGACTGTAGCAATTCAAAAGTTTTGTCGAATGAGCCTATCGGCATATTCCTGGCTATTGTAGTTTAGGAGATATTGGCAGATTTAGCCATTTTGGGGGGTACGAAAATTTATGAAAAGTTCAATTACACCAAGATTTCTCTATGTTCCCGAGAGCCTACAGTTACAACTCCGCTACCAGACTGTAGATATTCAAAAGTTACGTCGAATGAGCCTATCGGCGTATTCCTGGCTATTGTAGTTTAGGAGATATTGGCAGATTTAGCCATTTTGGGGGGTATGAAAATTTATGAAAAGTTCAATTACACCAAGATTTCTCTATGTTCCCGAGGGCCTACAGTTACAACTCCGCTACCAGACTGTAGCAATTCAAAAGTTACGTCGAATGAGCCTATCGGCATATTCCTGGCTATTGTAGTTTAGGAGATATTGGCAGATTTAGCCATTTTGGGGGGTATGAAAATTTATGAAAAGTTCAATTACACCAAGATTTCTCTATGTTCCCGAGGGCCTACAGTTACAACTCCGCTACCAGACTGTAGCAATTCAAAAGTTACGTCGAATGAGCCTATCGGCATATTCCTGGCTATTGTAGTTTAGGAGATATTGGCAGATTTAGCCATTTTGGGGGGTATGAAAATTTATGAAAAGTTCAATTACACCAAGATTTCTCTATGTTCCCGAGGGCCTACAGTTACAACTCCGCTACCAGACTGTAGCAATTCAAAAGTTACGTCGAATGAGCCTATCGGCATATTCCTGGCTATTGTAGTTTAGGAGATATTGGCAGATTTAGCCATTTTGGGGGTATGAAAATTTATGAAAAGTTCAATTACACCAAGATTTCTCTATGTTCCCGAGAGCCTACAGTTACAACTCCGCTACCAGACTGTAGATATTCAAAAGTTACGTCGAATGAGCCTATCGGCGTATTCCTGGCTATTGTAGTTTAGGAGATATTGGCAGATTTAGCCATTTTGGGGGGTATGAAAATTTATGAAAAGTTCAATTACACCAAGATTTCTCTATGTTCCCGAGGGCCTACAGTTACAACTCCGCTACCAGACTGTAGCAATTCAAAAGTTACGTCGAATGAGCCTATCGGCATATTCCTGGCTATTGTAGTTTAGGAGATATTGGCAGATTTAGCCATTTTGGGGGGTATGAAAATTTATGAAAAGTTCAATTACACCAAGATTTCTCTATGTTCCCGAGGGCCTACAGTTACAACTCCGCTACCAGACTGTAGCAATTCAAAAGTTACGTCGAATAAGCCTATCGGCATATTCCTGGCTATTGTAGTTTAGGAGATATTGGCAGATTTAGCCATTTTGGAGGGTATGAAAAGTTATGAAAAGTTCAATTACACCAAGATTTCTCTATGTTCCCGAGGGCCTACAGTTACAACTCCGCTACCAGACTGTAGCAATTCAAAAGTTTTGTCGAATGAGCCTATCGGCATATTCCTGGCTATTGTAGTTTAGGAGATATTGGCAGATTTAGCCATTTTGGGGGGTACGAAAATTTATGAAAAGTTCAATTACACCAAGATTTCTCTATGTTCCCGAGAGCCTACAGTTACAACTCCGCTACCAGACTGTAGATATTCAAAAGTTACGTCGAATGAGCCTATCGGCGTATTCCTGGCTATTGTAGTTTAGGAGATATTGGCAGATTTAGCCATTTTGGGGGGTATGAAAATTTATGAAAAGTTCAATTACACCAAGATTTCTCTATGTTCCCGAGGGCCTACAGTTACAACTCCGCTACCAGACTGTAGCAATTCAAAAGTTACGTCGAATGAGCCTATCGGCATATTCCTGGCTATTGTAGTTTAGGAGATATTGGCAGATTTAGCCATTTTGGGGGGTATGAAAATTTATGAAAAGTTCAATTACACCAAGATTTCTCTATGTTCCCGAGGGCCTACAGTTACAACTCCGCTACCAGACTGTAGCAATTCAAAAGTTACGTCGAATAAGCCTATCGGCATATTCCTGGCTATTGTAGTTTAGGAGATATTGGCAGATTTAGCCATTTTGGAGGGTATGAAAAGTTATGAAAAGTTCAATTACACCAAGATTTCTCTATGTTCCCGAGGGCCTACAGTTACAACTCCGCTACCAGACTGTAGCAATTCAAAAGTTTTGTCGAATGAGCCTATCGGCATATTCCTGGCTATTGTAGTTTAGGAGATATTGGCAGATTTAGCCATTTTGGGGGGTACGAAAATTTATGAAAAGTTCAATTACACCAAGATTTCTCTATGTTCCCGAGGGCCTACAGTTACAACTCCGCTACCAGACTGTAGCAATTCAAAAGTTACGTCGAATGAGCCTATCGGCATCTTCCTGGCTATTGTAGTTTAGGAGATATTGGCAGATTTAGCCATTTTGGGGGGTATGAAAATTAATGAAAAGTTCAATTACACCAAGATTTCTCTATGTTCCCGAGGGCCTACAGTTACAACTCCGCTACCAGACTGTAGCAATTCAAAAGTTACGTCGAATGAGCCTATCGGCGAATTCCTGGCTATTGTAGTTTAGGAGATATTGGCAGATTTAGCCATTTTGGGGGGTATGAAAATTTATGAAAAGTTCAATTACACCAAGATTTCTCTATGTTCCCGAGGGCCTACAGTTACAACTCCGCTACCAGACTGTAGCAATTCAAAAGTTACGTCGAATGAGCCTATCGGCATATTCCTGGCTATTGTAGTTTAGGAGATATTGGCAGATTTAGCCATTTTGGGGGGTATGAAAATTTATGAAAAGTTCAATTACACCAAGATTTCTCTATGTTCCCGAGGGCCTACAGTTACAACTCCGCTACCAGACTGTAGCAATTCAAAAGTTACGTCGAATGAGCCTATCGGCATATTCCTGGCTATTGTAGTTTAGGAGATATTGGCAGATTTAGCCATTTTGGGGGTATGAAAATTTATGAAAAGTTCAATTACACCAAGATTTCTCTATGTTCCCGAGAGCCTACAGTTACAACTCCGCTACCAGACTGTAGATATTCAAAAGTTACGTCGAATGAGCCTATCGGCGTATTCCTGGCTATTGTAGTTTAGGAGATATTGGCAGATTTAGCCATTTTAGGGGGTATGAAAATTTATGAAAAGTTCAATTACACCAAGATTTCTCTATGTTCCCGAGGGCCTACAGTTACAACTCCGCTACCAGACTGTAGCAATTCAAAAGTTACGTCGAATGAGCCTATCGGCATATTCCTGGCTATTGTAGTTTAGGAGATATTGGCAGATTTAGCCATTTTGGGGGGTATGAAAATTTATGAAAAGTTCAATTACACCAAGATTTCTCTATGTTCCCGAGGGCCTACAGTTACAACTCCGCTACCAGACTGTAGCAATTCAAAAGTTACGTCGAATGAGCCTATCGGCATCTTCCTGGCTATTGTAGTTTAGGAGATATTGGCAGATTTAGCCATTTTGGGGGGTATGAAAATTTATGAAAAGTTCAATTACACCAAGATTTCTCTATGTTCCCGAGGGCCTACAGTTACAACTCCGCTACCAGACTGTAGCAATTCAAAAGTTACGTCGAATGAGCCTATCGGCGTATTCCTGGCTATTGTAGTTTAGGAGATATTGGCAGATTTAGCCATTTTGGGGGGTATGAAAATTTATGAAAAGTTCAATTACACCAAGATTTCTCTATGTTCCCGAGGGCCTACAGTTACAACTCCGCTACCACACTGTAGCAATTCAAAAGTTACGTCGAATGAGCCTATCGGCATATTCCTGGCTATCGTAGTTTAGGAGATATTGGCAGATTTAGCCATTTTGGGGGGTATGAAAATTTATGAAAAGTTCAATTACACCAAGATTTCTCTATGTTCCCGAGGGCCTACAGTTACAACTCCGCTACCAGACTGTAGCAATTCAAAAGTTACGTCGAATGAGCCTATCGGCATATTCCTGGCTATTGTAGTTTAGGAGATATTGGCAGATTTAGCCATTTTGGGGGTATGAAAATTTATGAAAAGTTCAATTACACCAAGATTTCTCTATGTTCCCGAGAGCCCACAGTTACAACTCCGCTACCAGACTGTAGATATTCAAAAGTTACGTCGAATGAGCCTATCGGCGTATTCCTGGCTATTGTAGTTTAGGAGATATTGGCAGATTTAGCCATTTTGGGGGGTATGAAAATTTATGAAAAGTTCAATTACACCAAGATTTCTCTATGTTCCCGAGGGCCTACAGTTACAACTCCGCTACCAGACTGTAGCAATACAAAAGTTACGTCGAATGAGCCTATCGGCATATTCCTGGCTATTGTAGTTTAGGAGATATTGGCAGATTTAGCCATTTTGGGGGGTATGAAAATTTATGAAAAGTTCAATTACACCAAGACTTCTCTATGTTCCCGAGGGCCTACAGTTACAACTCCGCTACCAGACTGTAGCAATTCAAAAGTTACGTCGAATGAGCCTATCGGCATATTCCTGGCTATTGTAGTTTAGGAGATATTGGCAGATTTAGCCATTTTGGGGGGTATGAAAATTTATGAAAAGTTCAATTAAACCAAGATTTCTCTATGTTCCCGAGGGCCTACAGTTACAACTCCGCTACCAGACTGTAGCAATTCAAAAGTTACGTCGAATGAGCCTATCGGCGTATTCCTGGCTATTGTAGTTTAGGAGATATTGGCAGATTTAGCCATTTTGGGGGGTATGAAAATTTATGAAAAGTTCAATTACACCAAGATTTCTCTATGTTCCCGAGGGCCTACAGTTACAACTCCGCTACCAGACTGTAGCAATTCAAAAGTTACGTCGAATGAGCCTATCGGCATATTCCTGGCTATTGTAGTTTAGGAGATATTGGCAGATTTAGCCATTTTGGGGGTATGAAAATTTATGAAAAGTTCAATTACACCAAGATTTCTCTATGTTCCCGAGAGCCTACAGTTACAACTCCGCTACCAGACTGTAGCAATTCAAAAGTTACGTCGAATGAGCCTATCGGCGTATTCCTGGCTATTGTAGTTTAGGAGATATTGGCAGATTTAGCCATTTTGGGGGGTATGAAAATTTATGAAAAGTTCAATTACACCAAGATTTCTCTATGTTCCCGAGGGCCTACAGTTACAACTCCGCTACCAGACTGTAGCAATTCAAAAGTTACGTCGAATGTGCCTATCGGCATATTCCTGGCTATTGTAGTTTAGGAGATATTGGCAGATTTAGCCATTTTGGGGGGTATGAAAATTTATGAAAAGTTCAATTACACCAAGATTTCTCTATGTTCCCGAGGGCCTACAGTTACAACTCCGCTACCAGACTGTAGCAATTCAAAAGTTACGTCGAATGAGCATATCGGCATATTCCTGGCTATTGTAGTTTAGGAGATATTGGCAGATTTAGCCATTTTGGGGGGTATGAAAATTTATGAAAAGTTCAATTACACCAAGATTTCTCTATGTTCCCGAGGGCCTACAGTTACAACTCCGCTACCAGACTGTAGCAATTCAAAAGTTACGTCGAATGAGCCTATCGGCATATTCCTGGCTATTGTAGTTTAGGAGATATTGGCAGATTTAGCCATTTTGGGGGGTATGAAAATTTATGAAAAGTTCAATTACACCAAGATTTCTCTATTTTCCCGAGGGCCTACAGTTACAACTCCGCTACCAGACTGTAGCAATTCAAAAGTTACGTCGAATGAGCCTATCGGCATATTCCTGGCTATTGTAGTTTAGGAGATATTGGCAGATTTAGCCATTTTGGGGGGTATGAAAATTTAAGAAAAGTTCAATTACACCAAGATTTCTCTATGTTCCCGAGGGCCTACAGTTACAACTCCGCTACCAGACTGTAGCAATTCAAAAGTTACGTCGAATAAGCCTATCGGCATATTCCTGGCTATTGTAGTTTAGGAGATATTGGCAGATTTAGCCATTTTGGAGGGTATGAAAAGTTATGAAAAGTTCAATTACAACAAGATTTCTCTATGTTCCCGAGGGCCTACAGTTACAACTCCGCTACCAGACTGTAGCAATTCAAAAGTTTTGTCGAATGAGCCTATCGGCATATTCCTGGCTATTGTAGTTTAGGAGATATTGGCAGATTTAGCCATTTTGGGGGGTACGAAAATTTATGAAAAGTTCAATTACACCAAGATTTCTCTATGTTCCCGAGGGCCTACAGTTACAACTCCGCTACCAGACTGTAGCAATTCAAAAGTTACGTCGAATGAGCCTATCGGCATCTTCCTGGCTATTGTAGTTTAGGAGATATTGGCAGATTTAGCCATTTCGGGGGGTATGAAAATTTATGAAAAGTTCAATTACACCAAGATTTCTCTATGTTCCCGAGGGCCTACAGTTACAACTCCGCTACCAGACTGTAGCAATTCAAAAGTTACGTCGAATGAGCCTATCGGCGTATTCCTGGCTATTGTAGTTTAGGAGATATTGGCAGATTTAGCCATTTTGGGGGGTATGAAAATTTATGAAAAGTTCAATTACACCAAGATTTCTCTATGTTCCCGAGGGCCTACAGTTACAACTCCGCTACCAGACTGTAGCAATTCAAAAGTTACGTCGAATGAGCCTATCGGCATATTCCTGGCTATTGTAGTTTAGGAGATATTGGCAGATTTAGCCATTTTGGGGGGTATGAAAATTTATGAAAAGTTCAATTACACCAAGATTTCTCTATGTTCCCGAGGGCCTACAGTTACAACTCCGCTACCAGACTGTAGCAATTCAAAAGTTACGTCGAATGAGCCTATCGGCATATTCCTGGCTATTGTAGTTTAGGAGATATTGGCAGATTTAGCCATTTTGGGGGTATGAAAATTTATGAAAAGTTCAATTACACCAAGATTTCTCTATGTTCCCGAGAGCCTACAGTTACAACTCCGCTACCAGACTGTAGATATTCAAAAGTTACGTCGAATGAGCCTATCGGCGTATTCCTGGCTATTGTAGTTTAGGAGATATTGGCAGATTTAGCCATTTTGGGGGGTATGAAAATTTATGAAAAGTTCAATTACACCAAGATTTGTCTATGTTCCCGAGGGCCTACAGTTACAACTCCGCTACCAGACTGTAGCAATTCAAAAGTTACGTCGAATGAGCCTATCGGCATATTCCTGGCTATTGTAGTTTAGGAGATATTGGCAGATTTAGCCATTTTGGGGGGTATGAAAATTTATGAAAAGTTCAATTACACCAAGATTTCTCTATGTTCCCGAGGGCCTACAGTTACAACTCCGCTACCAGACTGTAGCAATTCAAAAGTTACGTCGAATAAGCCTATCGGCATATTCCTGGCTATTGTAGTTTAGGAGATATTGGCAGATTTAGCCATTTTGGAGGGTATGAAAAGTTATGAAAAGTTCAATTACACCAAGATTTCTCTATGTTCCCGAGGGCCTACAGTTACAACTCCGCTACCAGACTGTAGCAATTCAAAAGTTTTGTCGAATGAGCCTATCGGCATATTCCTGGCTATTGTAGTTTAGGAGATATTGGCAGATTTAGCCATTTTGGGGGGTACGAAAATTTATGAAAAGTTCAATTACACCAAGATTTCTTCATGTTCCCGAGGGCCTACAGTTACAACTCCGCTACCAGACTGTAGCAATTCAAAAGTTACGTCGAATGAGCCTATCGGCATCTTCCTGGCTATTGTAGTTTAGGAGATATTGGCAGATTTAGCCATTTTGGGGGGTATGAAAATTAATGAAAAGTTCAATTACACCAAGATTTCTCTATGTTCCCGAGGGCCTACAGTTACAACTCCGCTACCAGACTGTAGCAATTCAAAAGTTACGTCGAATGAGCCTATCGGCGTATTCCTGGCTATTGTAGTTTAGGAGATATTGGCAGATTTAGCCATTTTGGGGGGTATGAAAATTTATGAAAAGTTCAATTACACCAAGATTTCTCTATGTTCCCGAGGGCCTACAGTTACAACTCCGCTACCAGACTGTAGCAATTCAAAAGTTACGTCGAATGAGCCTATCGGCATATTCCTGGCTATTGTAGTTTAGGAGATATTGGCAGATTTAGCCATTTTGGGGGGTATGAAAATTTATGAAAAGTTCAATTACACCAAGATTTCTCTATGTTCCCGAGGGCCTACAGTTACAACTCCGCTACCAGACTGTAGCAATTCAAAAGTTACGTCGAATGAGCCTATCGGCATATTCCTGGCTATTGTAGTTTAGGAGATATTGGCAGATTTAGCCATTTTGGGGGTATGAAAATTTATGAAAAGTTCAATTACACCAAGATTTCTCTATGTTCCCGAGAGCCTACAGTTACAACTCCGCTACCAGACTGTAGATATTCAAAAGTTACGTCGAATGAGCCTATCGGCGTATTCCTGGCTATTGTAGTTTAGGAGATATTGGCAGATTTAGCCATTTTAGGGGGTATGAAAATTTATGAAAAGTTCAATTACACCAAGATTTCTCTATGTTCCCGAGGGCCTACAGTTACAACTCCGCTACCAGACTGTAGCAATTCAAAAGTTACGTCGAATGAGCCTATCGGCATATTCCTGGCTATTGTAGTTTAGGAGATATTGGCAGATTTAGCCATTTTGGGGGGTATGAAAATTTATGAAAAGTTCAATTACACCAAGATTTCTCTATGTTCCCGAGGGCCTACAGTTACAACTCCGCTACCAGACTGTAGCAATTCAAAAGTTACGTCGAATGAGCCTATCGGCATATTCCTGGCTATTGTAGTTTAGGAGATATTGGCAGATTTAGCCATTTTGGGGGGTATGAAAATTTATGAAAAGTTCAATTACACCAAGATTTCTCTATGTTCCCGAGGGCCTACAGTTACAACTCCGCTACCAGACTGTAGCAATTCAAAAGTTACGTCGAATGAGCCTATCGGCTTATTCCTGGCTATTGTAGTTTAGGAGATATTGGCAGATTTAGCCATTTTGGGGGGTATGAAAATTTATGAAAAGTTCGATTACACCAAGATTTCTCTATGTTCCCGAGGGCCTACAGTTACAACTCCGCTACCAGACTGTAGCAATTCAAAAGTTACGTCGAATGAGCCTATCGGCATATTCCTGGCTATTGTAGTTTAGGAGATATTGGCAGATTTAGCCATTTTGGGGGTATGAAAATTTATGAAAAGTTCAATTACACCAAGATTTCTCTATGTTCCCGAGAGCCTACAGTTACAACTCCGCTACCAGACTGTAGCAATTCAAAAGTTACGTCGAATGAGCCTATCGGCGTATTCCTGGCTATTGTAGTTTAGGAGATATTGGCAGATTTAGCCATTTTGGGGGGTATGAAAATTTATGAAAAGTTCAATTACACCAAGATTTCTCTATGTTCCCGAGGGCCTACAGTTACAACTCCGCTACCAGACTGTAGCAATTCAAAAGTTACGTCGAATGAGCCTATCGGCATATTCCTGGCTATTGTAGTTTAGGAGATATTGGCAGATTTAGCCATTTTGGGGGGTATGAAAATTTATGAAAAGTTCAATTACACCAAGATTTCTCTATGTTCCCGAGGGCCTACAGTTACAACTCCGCTACCAGACTGTAGCAATTCAAAAGTTACGTCGAATGAGCCTATCGGCGTATTCCTGGCTATTGTAGTTTAGGAGATATTGGCAGATTTAGCCATTTTGGGGGGTATGAAAATTTATGAAAAGTTCAATTACACCAAGATTTCTCTATGTTCCCGAGGGCCTACAGTTACAGCTCCGCTACCAGACTGTAGCAATTCAAAAGTTACGTCGAATGAGCCTATCGGCATATTCCTGGCTATTGTAGTTTAGGAGATATTGGCAGATTTAGCCATTTTGGGGGGTATGAAAATTTATGAAAAGTTCAATTACACCAAGATTTCTCTATGTTCCCGAGGGCCTACAGTTACAACTCCGCTACCAGACTGTAGCAATTCAAAAGTTACGTCGAATGAGCCTATCGGCATATTCCTGGCTATTGTAGTTTAGGAGATATTGGCAGATTTAGCCATTTTGGGGGGTATGAAAATTTATGAAAAGTTCAATTACACCAAGATTTCTCTATGTTCCCGAGGGCCTACAGTTACAACTCCGCTACCAGACTGTAGCAATTCAAAAGTTACGTCGAATGAGCCTATCGGCGTATTCCTGGCTATTGTAGTTTAGGAGATATTGGCAGATTTAGCCATTTTGGGGGGTATGAAAATTTATGAAAAGTTCAATTACACCAAGATTTCTCTATGTTCCCGAGGGCCTACAGTTACAGCTCCGCTACCAGACTGTAGCAATTCAAAAGTTACGTCGAATGAGCCTATCGGCGTATTCCTGGCTATTGTAGTTTAGGAGATATTGGCAGATTTAGCCATTTTGGGGGGTATGAAAATTTATGAAAAGTTCAATTACACCAAGATTTCTCTATGTTCCCGAGGGCCTACAGTTACAACTCCGCTACCAGACTGTAGCAATTCAAAAGTTACGTCGAATGAGCCTATCGGCATATTCCTGGCTATTGTAGTTTAGGAGATATTGGCAGATTTAGCCATTTTGGGGGGTATGAAAATTTATGAAAAGTTCAATTACACCAAGATTTCTCTATGTTCCCGAGGGCCTACAGTTACAACTCCGCTACCAGACTGTAGCAATTCAAAAGTTACGTCGAATGAGCCTATCGGCGTATTCCTGGCTATTGTAGTTTAGGAAATATTGGCAGATTTAGCCATTTTGGGGGGTATGAAAATTTATGAAAAGTTCAATTACACCAAGATTTCTCTATGTTCCCGAGGGCCTACAGTTACAACTCCGCTACCAGACTGTAGCAATTCAAAAGTTACGTCGAATAAGCCTATCGGCATATTCCTGGCTATTGTAGTTTAGGAGATATTGGCAGATTTAGCCATTTTGGGGGGTATGAAAATTTATGAAAAGTTCAATTACACCAAGATTTCTCTATGTTCCCGAGGGCCTACAGTTACAACTCCGCTACCAGACTGTAGCAATTCAAAAGTTACGTCGAATGAGCCTATCGGCATATTCCTGGCTATTGTAGTTTAGGAGATATTGGCAGATTTAGCCATTTTGCGGGGTATGAAAATTTATGAAAAGTTCAATTACACCAAGATTTCTCTATGTTCCCGAGGGCCTACAGTTACAACTCCGCTACCAGACTGTAGCAATTCAAAAGTTACGTCCAATGAGCCTATCGGCATATTCCTGGCTATTGTAGCTTAGGAGATATTGGCAGATTTAGCCATTTTGGGGGGTATGAAAATTTATGAAAAGTTCAATTACACCAAGATTTCTCTATGTTCCCGAGGGCCTACAGTTACAACTCCGCTACCAGACTGTAGCAATTCAAAAGTTACGTCGAATGAGCCTATCGGCGTATTCCTGGCTATTGTAGTTTAGAAGATATTGGCAGATTTAGCCATTTTGGGGGGTATGAAAATTTATGAAAAGTTCAATTACACATGGATTTCTCTATGTTCCCGAGGGCCTACAGTTACAACTCCGCTACCAGACTGTAGCAATTCAAAAGTTACGTCGAATGAGCCTATCGGCGTATTCCTGGCTATTGTAGTTTAGGAGATATTGGCAGATTTAGCCATTTTGGGTGGTATGAAAATTTATGAAAGGTTCAATTACACCAAGATTTCTCTATGTTCCCGAGGGCCTACAGTTACAACTCCGCTACCAGACTGTAGCAATTCAAAAGTTACGTCGAATGAGCCTATCGGCGTATTCCTGGCTATTGTAGTTTAGGAGATATTGGCAGATTTAGCCATTTTGAGGGGTATGAAAATTTATGAAAAGTTCAATTACACCAAGATTTCTCTATGTTCCCGAGGGCCTACAGTTACAACTCCGCTACCAGACTGTAGCAATTCAAAAGTTACGTCGAATGAGCCTATCGGCATATTCCTGGCTATTGTAGTTTAGGAGATATTGGCAGATTTAGCCATTTTGGGGGGTATGAAAATTTATGAAAAGTTCAATTACACCAAGATTTCTCTATGTTCACGAGGGCCAACAGTTACAACTCCGCTACCAGACTGTAGCAATTCAAAAGTTACGTCGAATGAGCCTATCGGCATATTCCTGGCTATTGTAGTTTAGGAGATATTGGCAGATTTAGCCATTTTGGGGGGTATGAAAATTTATGAAAAGTTCAATTACACCAAGATTTCTCTATGTTCCCGAGGGCCTACAGTTACAACTCCGCTACCAGACTGTAGCAATTCAAAAGTTACGTCGAATGAGTCTATCGGCATATTCCTGGCTATTGTAGTTTAGGAGATATTGGCAGATTTAGCCATTTTGGGGGGTATGAAAATTTATGAAAAGTTCAATTACACCAAGATTTCTCTATGTTCCCGAAAGCCTACAGTTACAACTCCGCTACCAGACTGTAGCAATTCAAAAGTTACGTCGAATGAGCCTATCGGCATATTCCTGGCTATTGTAGTTTAGGAGATATTGGCAGATTTAGCCGTTTTGGGGGGTATGAAAATTTATGAAAAGTTCAATTACACCAAGATTTCTCTATGTTCCCGAGGGCCTACAGTTACAACTCCGCTACCAGACTGTAGCAATTCAAAAGTTACGTCGAATGAGTCTATCGGCATATTCCTGGCTATTGTAGTTTAGGAGATATTGGCAGATTTAGCCATTTTGGGGGGTATGAAAATTTATGAAAAGTTCAATTACACCAAGATTTCTCTATGTTCCCGAGGGCCTACAGTTACAACTCCGCTACCAGACTGTAGCAGTTCAAAAGTTACGTCGAATGAGCCTATCGGCATATTCCTGGCTATTGTAGTTTAGGAGATATTGGCAGATTTAGCCATTTTGGGGGGTATGAAAATTTATGAAAAGTTCAATTACACCAAGATTTCTCTATGTTCCCGAGGGCCTACAGTTACAACTCCGCTACCAGACTGTAGATATTCAAAAGTTACGTCGAATGAGCCTATCGGCGTATTCCTGGCTATTGTAGTTTAGGAGATATTGGCAGATTTAGCCATTTTGGGGGGTATGAAAATTTATGAAAAGTTCAATTACACATGGATTTCTCTATGTTCCCGAGGGCCTACAGTTACAACTCCGCTACCAGACTGTAGCAATTCAAAAGTTACGTCGAATGAGCCTATCGGCGTATTCCTGGCTATTGTAGTTTAATAGATATTGGCAGATTTAGCCATTTTGGGGGGTATGAAAATTTATGAAAAGTTCAATTACACCAAGATTTCTCTATGTTCCCGAGGGCCTACAGTTACAACTTTGCTACCAGACTGTAGCAATTCAAAAGTTACGTCGAATGAGGCTATCGGCATATTCCTGGCTATTGTAGTTTAGGAGATATTGGCATATTTAGCCATTTTGGGGGGTATGAAAATTTATGAAAAGTTCAATTACACCAAGATTTCTCTATGTTCCCGAGGGCCTACAGTTACAACTCCGCTACCAGACTGTAGCAATTCAAAAGTTACGTCGAATGAGCCTATCGGCATATTCCTGGCTATTGTAGTTTAGGAGATATTGGCAGATTTAGCCATTTTGGGGGGTATGAAAATTTATGAAAAGTTCAATTACACCAAGATTTCTCTATGTTCCCGAGGGCCTACAGTTACAACTCCGCTACCAGACTGTAGCAATTCAAAAGTTACGTCGAATGAGCCTATCGGCGTATTCCTGGCTATTGTAGTTTAGGAGATATTGGCAGATTTAGCCATTTTGGGGGGTATGAAAATTTATGAAAAGTTCAATTACACCAAGATTTCTCTATGTTCCCGAGGGCCTACAGTTACAACTCCGCTACCAAACTGTAGCAATTCAAAAGTTACGTCGAATGAGCCTATCGGCATATTCCTGGCTATTGTAGTTTAGGAGATATTGGCAGATTTAGCCATTTTGGGGGGTATGAAAATTTATGAAAAGTTCAATTACACCAAGATTTCTCTATGTTCCCGAGGGCCTACAGTTACAACTCCGCTACCAGACTGTAGCAGTTCAAAAGTTACGTCGAATGAGCCTATCGGCATATTCCTGGCTATTGTAGTTTAGGAGATATTGGCAGATTTAGCCATTTTGGGGGGTATGAAAATTTATGAAAAGTTCAATTACACCAAGATTTCTCTATGTTCCCGAGGGCCTACAGTTACAACTCCGCTACCAGACTGTAGCAATTCAAAAGTTACGTCGAATGAGCCTATCGGCGTATTCCTGGCTATTGTAGTTTAGGAGATATTGGCAGATTTAGCCATTTTGGGGGGTATGAAAATTTATGAAAAGTTCAATTACACATTGATTTCTCTATGTTCCCGAGGGCCTACAGTTACAACTCCGCTACCAGACTGTAGCAATTCAAAAGTTACGTCGAATGAGCCTATCGGCGTATTCCTGGCTATTGTAGTTTAATAGATATTGGCAGATTTAGCCATTTTGGGGGGTATGAAAATTTATGAAAAGTTCAATTACACCAAGATTTCTCTATGTTCCCGAGGGCCTACAGTTACAACTTTGCTACCAGACTGTAGCAATTCAAAAGTTACGTCGAATGAGGCTATCGGCATATTCCTGGCTATTGTAGTTTAGGAGATATTGGCATATTTAGCCATTTTGGGGGGTATGAAAATTTATGAAAAGTTCAATTACACCAAGATTTCTCTATGTTCCCGAGGGCCTACAGTTACAACTCCGCTACCAGACTGTAGCAATTCAAAAGTTACGTCGAATGAGCCTATCGGCATATTCCTGGCTATTGTAGTTTAGGAGATATTGGCAGATTTAGCCATTTTGGGGGGTATGAAAATTTATGAAAAGTTCAATTACACCAAGATTTCTCTATGTTCCCGAGGGCCTACAGTTACAACTCCGCTACCAGACTGTAGCAATTCAAAAGTTACGTCGAATGAGCCTATCGGCGTATTCCTGGCTATTGTAGTTTAGGAGATATTGGCAGATTTAGCCATTTTGGGGGGTATGAAAATTTATGAAAAGTTCAATTACACCAAGATTTCTCTATGTTCCCGAGGGCCTACAGTTACAACTCCGCTACCAGACTGTAGCAATTCAAAAGTTACGTCGAATGAGCCTATCGGCATATTCCTGGCTATTGTAGTTTAGGAGATATTGGCAGATTTAGCCATTTTGGGGGGTATGAAAATTTATGAAAAGTTCAATTACACCAAGATTTCTCTATGTTCCCGAGGGCCTACAGTTACAACTCCGCTACCAGACTGTAGCAATTCAAAAGTTACGTCGAATGAGCCTATCGGCATATTCCTGGCTATTGTAGTTTAGGAGATATTGGCAGATTTAGCCATTTTGGGGGGTATGAAAATTTATGAAAAGTTCAATTACACCAAGATTTCTCTATGTTCCCGAGGGCCTACAGTTACAACTCCGCTACCAGACTGTAGCAATTCAAAAGTTACGTCGAATGAGCCTATCGGCATATTCCTGGCTATTGTAGTTTAGGAGATATTGGCAGATTTAGCCATTTTGGGGGGTATGAAAATTTATGAAAAGTTCAATTACACCAAGATTTCTCTATGTTCCCGAGGGCCTACAGTTACAACTCCGCTACCAGACTGTAGCAATTCAAAAGTTACGTCGAATGAGCCTATCGGCATATACCTGGCTATTGTAGTTTAGGAGATATTGGCAGATTTAGCCATTTTGGGGGGTATGAAAATTTATGAAAAGTTCAATTACACCAAGATTTCTCTATGTTCCCGAGGGCCTACAGTTACAACTCCGCTACCAGACTGTAGCAATTCAAAAGTTACGTCGAATGAGCCTATCGGCATATTCCTGGCTATTGTAGTTTAGGAGATATTGGCAGATTTAGCCATTTTGGGGGGTATGAAAATTTATGAAAACTTCAATTACACCAAGATTTCTCTATGTTCCCGAGGGCCTACAGTTACAACTCCGCTACCAGACTGTAGCAATTCAAAAGTTACGTCGAATGAGCCTATCGGCATATTCCTGGCTATTGTAGTTTAGGAGATATTGGCAGATTTAGCCATTTTGGGGGGTATGAAAATTTATGAAAAGTTCAATTACACCAAGATTTCTCTATGTTCCCGAGGGCCTACAGTTACAACTCCGCTACCAGACTGTAGCAATTCAAAAGTTACGTCGAATGAGCCTATCGGCATATTCCTGGCTATTGTAGTTTAGGAGATATTGGCAGATTTAGCCATTTTGGGGGGTATGAAAATTTATGAAAAGTTCAATTACACCAAGATTTCTCTATGTTCCCGAGGGCCTACAGTTACAACTCCGCTACCAGACTGTTGCAATTCAAAAGTTACGTCGAATGAGCCTATCGGCGTATTCCTGGCTATTGTAGTTTAGGAGATATTGGCAGATTTAGCCATTTTGGGGGGTATGAAAATTTATGAAAAGTTCAATTACACCAAGATTTCTCTATGTTCCCGAGGGCCTACAGTTACAGACTCCGCTACCAGACTGTAGCAATTCAAAAGTTACGTCGAATGAGCCTATCGGCATATTCCTGGCTATTGTAGTTTAGGAGATATTGGCAGATTTAGCCATTTTGGGGGGTATGAAAATTTATGAAAAGTTCAATTACACCAAGATTTCTCTATGTTCCCGAGGGCCTACAGTTACAACTCCGCTACCAGACTGTAGCAATTCAAAAGTTACGTCGAATGAGCCTATCGGCGTATTCCTGGCTATCGTAGTTTAGGAGATATTGGCAGATTTAGCCATTTTGGGGGGTATGAAAATTTATGAAAAGTTCAATTACACCAAGATTTCTCTATGTTCCCGAGGGCCTACAGTTACAACTCCGCTACCAGACTGTAGCAATTCAAAAGTTACGTCGAATGAGCCTATCGGCATATTCCTGGCTATTGTAGTTTAGGAGATATTGGCAGATTTAGCCATTTTGGGGGGTATGAAAATTTATGAAAAGTTCAATTACACCAAGATTTCTCTATGTTCCCGAGGGCCTACATTTACAACTCCGCTACCAGACTGTAGCAATTCAAAAGTTACGTCGAATGAGCCTATCGGCGTATTCCTGGCTATTGTAGTTTAGGAGATATTGGCAGATTTAGCCATTTTGGGGGGTATGAAAATTTATGAAAAGCTCAATTACACCAAGATTTCTCTATGTTCCCGAGGGCCTACAGTTACAACTCCGCTACCAGACTGTAGCAATTCAAAAGTTACGTCGAATGAGCCTATCGGCATATTCCTGGCTATTGTAGTTTAGGAGATATTGGCAGATTTAGCCATTTTGGGGGGTATGAAAATTTATGAAAAGTTCAATTACACCAAGATTTCTCTATGTTCCCGAGGGCCTACAGTTACAACTCCGCTACCAGACTGTAGCAATTCAAAAGTTACGTCGAATGAGCCTATCAGCATATTCCTGGCTATTGTAGTTTAGGAGATATTGGCAGATTTAGCCATTTTGGGGGGTATGAAAATTTATGAAAAGTTCAATTACACCAAGATTTCTCTATGTTCCCGAGGGCCTACAGTTACAACTCCGCTACCAGACTGTAGCAATTCAAAAGTTACGTCGAATGAGCCTATCGGCATACTCCTGGCTATTGCAGTTTAGGAGATATTGGCAGATTTAGCCATTTTGGGGGGTATGAAAATTTATGAAAAGTTCAATTACACCAAGATTTCTCTATGTTCCCGAGGGCCTACAGTTACAACTCCGCTACCAGACTGTAGCAATTCAAAAGTTACGTCGAATGAGCCTATCGGCATATTCCTGGCTATTGTAGTTTAGGAGATATTGGC
Organism: Botryllus schlosseri; assembly: GCF_051294905.1. Classification (NCBI taxonomy): domain Eukaryota; kingdom Metazoa; phylum Chordata; class Ascidiacea; order Stolidobranchia; family Styelidae; genus Botryllus; species Botryllus schlosseri. The sequence continues at coordinate 31,601 of NW_027648683.1, read as the reverse complement.
AGATTTAGCCATTTTGGGGGGTATGAAAATTTATGAAAAGTTCAATTACACCAAGATTTCTCTATGTTCCCGAGGGCCTACAGTTACAACTCCGCTACCAGACTGTAGCAATTCAAAAGTTACGTCGAATGAGCCTATCGGCATATTCCTGGCTATTGTAGTTTAGGAGATATTGGCAGATTTAGCCATTTTGGGGGGTATGAAAATTTATGAAAAGTTCAATTACACCAAGATTTCTCTATGTTCCCGAGGGCCTACAGTTACAACTCCGCTACCAGACTGTAGCAATTCAAAAGTTACGTCGAATGAGCCTATCGGCATATTCCTGGCTATTGTAGTTTAGGAGATATTGGCAGATTTAGCCGTTTTGGGGGGTATGAAAATTTATGAAAAGTTCAATTACACCAAGATTTCTCTATGTTCCCGAGGGCCTACAGTTACAACTCCGCTACCAGACTGTAGCAATTCAAAAGTTACGTCGAATGAGCCTATCGGCGTATTCCTGGCTATTGTAGTTTAGGAGATATTGGCAGATTTAGCCATTTTAGGGGGTATGAAAATTTATGAAAAGTTCAATTACACATGGATTTCTCTATGTTCCCGAGGGCCTACAGTTACAACTCCGCTACCAGACTGTAGCAATTCAAAAGTTACGTCGAATGAGCCTATCGGCGTATTCCTGGCTATTGTAGTTTAATAGATATTGGCAGATTTGGCCATTTTGGGGGGTATGAAAATTTATGAAAAGTTCAATTACACCAAGATTTCTCTATGTTCCCGAGGGCCTACAGTTACAACTTTGCTACCAGACTGTAGCAATTCAAAAGTTACGTCGAATGAGGCTATCGGCATATTCCTGGCTATTGTAGTTTAGGAGATATTGGCAGATTTAGCCATTTTGGAGGGTATGAAAATTTATGAAAAGTTCAATTACACCAAGATTTCTCTATGTTCCCGAGGGCCTACAGTTACAACTCCGCTACCAGACTGTAGCAATTCAAAAGTTACGTCGAATGAGCCTATCGGCATATTCCTGGCTATTGTAGTTTAGGAGATATTGGCAGATTTAGCCATTTTGGGGGGTATGAAAATTTATGAAAAGTTCAATTACACCAAGATTTCTCTATGTTCCCGAGGGCCTACAGTTACAACTCCGCTACCAGACTGTAGCAATTCAAAAGTTACGTCGAATGAGCCTATCGGCATATTCCTGGCTATTGTAGTTTAAGAGATATTGGCAGATTTAGCCATTTTGGGGGGTATGAAAATTTATGAAAAGTTCAATTACACCAAGATTTCTCTATGTTCCCGAGGGCCTACAGTTACAACTCCGCTACCAGACTGTAGCAATTCAAAAGTTACGTCGAATGAGCCTATCGGCATTTTCCTGGCTATTGTAGTTTAGGAGATATTGGCAGATTTAGCCATTTTGGGGGGTATGAAAATTTATGAAAAGTTCAATTACACCAAGATTTCTCTATGTTCCCGAGGGCCTACAGTTACAACTCCGCTACCAGACTGTAGCAATTCAAAAGTTACGTCGAATGAGCCTATCGGCATATTCCTGGCTATTGTAGTTTAGGAGATATTGGCAGATTTAGCCATTTTGGGGGGTATGAAAATTTAAGAAAAGTTCAATTACACCAAGATTTCTCTATGTTCCCGAGGGCCTACAGTTACAACTCCGCTACCAGACTGTAGCAATTCAAAAGTTACGTCGAATAAGCCTATCGGCATATTCCTGGCTATTGTAGTTTAGGAGATATTGGCAGATTTAGCCATTTTGGAGGGTATGAAAAGTTATGAAAAGTTCAATTACACCAAGATTTCTCTATGTTCCCGAGGGCCTACAGTTACAACTCCGCTACCAGACTGTAGCAATTCAAAAGTTTTGTCGAATGAGCCTATCGGCATATTCCTGGCTATTGTAGTTTAGGAGATATTGGCAGATTTAGCCATTTTGGGGGGTATGAAAATTTATGAAAAGTTCAATTACACCAAGATTTCTCTATGTTCCCGAGGGCCTACAGTTACAACTCCGCTACCAGACTGTAGCAATTCAAAAGTTACGTCGAATGAGCCTATCGGCATATTCCTGGCTATTGTAGTTTAGGAGATATTGGCAGATTTAGCCATTTTGGGGGGTATGAAAATTTATGAAAAGTTCAATTACACCAAGATTTCTCTATGTTCCCGAGGGCCTACAGTTACAACTCCGCTACCAGACTGTAGCAATTCAAAAGTTACGTCGAATGAGCCTATCGGCATATTCCTGGCTATTGTAGTTTAGGAGATATTGGCAGATTTAGCCATTTTGGGGGGTATGAAAATTTATGAAAAGTTCAATTACACCAAGATTTCTCTATGTTCCCGAGGGCCTACAGTTACAACTCCGCTACCAGACTGTAGTAATTCAAAAGTTACGTCGAATGAGCCTATCGGCATATTCCTGGCTATTGTAGTTTAGGAGATATTGGCAGATTTAGCCATTTTGGGGGGTATGAAAATTTATGACAAGTTCAATTACACCAAGATTTCTCTATGTTCCCGAGGGCCTACAGTTACAACTCCGCTACCAGACTGTAGCAATTCAAAAGTTACGTCGAATGAGCCTATCGGCATATTCCTGGCTATTGTAGTTTAGGAGATATTGGCAGATTTAGCCATTTTGGGGGGTATGAAAATTTATGAAAAGTTCAATTACACCAAGATTTCTCTACGTTCCCGAGGGCCTATAGTTACAACTCCGCTACCAGACTGTAGCAATTCAAAAGTTACGTCGAATGAGCCTATCGGCATATTCCTGGCTATTGTAGTTTAGGAGATATTGGCAGATTTAGCCATTTTGGGGGGTATGAAAATTTATGAAAAGTTCAATTACACCAAGATTTCTCTATGTTCCCGAGGGCCTACAGTTACAACTCCGCTACCAGACTGTAGCAATTCAAAAGTTACGTCGAATGAGCCTATCGGCATATTCCTGGCTATTGTAGTTTAGGAGATATTGGCAGATTTAGCCATTTTGGGGGGTCTGAAAATTTATGAAAAGTTCAATTACACCAAGATTTCTCTATGTTCCCGAGGGCCTACAGTTACAACTCCGCTACCAGACTGTAGCAATTCAAAAGTTACGTCGAATGAGCCTATCGGCGTATTCCTGGCTATTGTAGTTTAGGAGATATTGGCAGATTTAGCCATTTTGGGGGGTATGAAAATTTATGAAAAGTTCAATTACACCAAGATTTCTCTATGTTCCCGAGGGCCTACAGTTACAACTCCGCTACCAGACTGTAGCAATTCAAAAGTTACGTCGAATGAGCCTATCGGCGTATTCCAGGCTATTGTAGTTTAGGAGATATTGGCAGATTTAGCCATTTTGGGGGGTATGAAAATTTATGAAAAGCTCAATTACACCAAGATTTCTCTATGTTCCCGAGGGCCTACAGTTACAACTCCGCTACCAGACTGTAGCAATTCAAAAGTTACGTCGAATGAGCCTATCGGCATATTCCTGGCTATTGTAGTTTAGGAGATATTGGCAGATTTAGCCATTTTGGGGGGTATGAAAATTTATGAAAAGTTCAATTACACCAAGATTTCTCTATGTTCCCGAGGGCCTACAGTTACAACTCCGCTACCAGACAGTAGCAATTCAAAAGTTACGTCGAATGAGCCTATCGGCATATTCCTGGCTATTGTAGTTTAGGAGATATTGGCAGATTTAGCCATTTTGGGGGGTATGAAAATTTATGAAAAGTTCAATAACACCAAGATTTCTCTATGTTCCCGAGGGCCTACAGTTACAACTCCGCTACCAGACTGTAGCAATTCAAAAGTTACGTCGAATGAGCCTATCGGCATATTCCTGGCTATTGTAGTTTAGGAGATATTGGCAGATTTAGCCATTTTGGGGGGTATGAAAATTTATGAAAAGCTCAATTACACCAAGATTTCTCTATGTTCCCGAGGGCCTACAGTTACAACTCCGCTACCAGACTGTAGCAATTCAAAAGTTACGTCGAATGAGCCTATCGGCATATTCCTGGCTATTGTAGTTTAGGAGATATTGGCAGATTTAGCCATTTTGGGGGGTATGAAAATTTATGAAAAGTTCAATTACACCAAGATTTCTCTATGTTCCCGAGGGCCTACAGTTACAACTCCGCTACCAGACAGTAGCAATTCAAAAGTTACGTCGAATGAGCCTATCGGCATATTCCTGGCTATTGTAGTTTAGGAGATATTGGCAGATTTAGCCATTTTGGGGGGTATGAAAATTTATGAAAAGTTCAATAACACCAAGATTTCTCTATGTTCCCGAGGGCCTACAGTTACAACTCCGCTACCAGACTGTAGCAATTCAAAAGTTACGTCGAATGAGCCTATCGGCATATTCCTGGCTATTGTAGTTTAGGAGATATTGGCAGATTTAGCCATTTTGGGGGGTACGAAAATTTATGAAAAGTTCAATTACACCAAGATTTCTCTATGTTCCCGAGGGCCTACAGTTACAACTCCGCTACCAGACTGTAGCAATTCAAAAGTTACGTCGAATGAGCCTATCGGCGTATTCCTGGCTATTGTAGTTTAGGAGATATTGGCAGATTTAGCCATTTTGGGGGGTATGAAAATTTATGAAAAGTTCAATTACACCAAGATTTCTCTATGTTCCCGAGGGCCTACAGTTACAACTCCGCTACCAGACTGTAGCAATTCAAAAGTTACGTCGAATGAGCCTATCGGCGTATTCCTGGCTATTGTAGTTTAGGAGATATTGGCAGATTTAGCCATTTTGGGGGGTATGAAAATTTATGAAAAGTTCAATTACACCAAGATTTCTCTATGTTCCCGAGGGCCTACAGTTACAACTCCGCTACCAGACTGTAGCAATTCAAAAGTTACGTCGAATGAGCCTATCGGCATACTCCTGGCTATTGTAGTTTAGGAGATATTGGCAGATTTAGCCATTTTGGGGGGTATGAAAATTTATGAAAAGTTCAATTACACCAAGATTTCTCTATGTTCCCGAGGGCCTACAGTTACAACTCCGCTACCAGACTGTAGTAATTCAAAAATTACGTCGAATGAGCCTATCGGCGTATTCCAGGCTATTGTAGTTTAGGAGATATTGGCAGATTTAGCCATTTTGGGGGGTATGAAAATTTATGAAAAGCTCAATTACACCGAGATTTCTCTATGTTCCCGAGGGCCTACAGTTACAACTCCGCTACCAGACTGTAGCAATTCAAAAGTTACGTCGAATGAGCCTATCGGCATATTCCTGGCTATTGTAGTTTAGGAGATATTGGCAGATTTAGCCATTTTGGGGGGTATGAAAATTTATGAAAAGTTCAATTACACCAAGATTTCTCTATGTTCCCGAGGGCCTACAGTTACAACTCCGCTACCAGACAGTAGCAATTCAAAAGTTACGTCGAATGAGCCTATCGGCATATTCCTGGCTATTGTAGTTTAGGAGATATTGGCAGATTTAGCCATTTTGGGGGGTATGAAAATTTATGAAAAGTTCAATTACACCAAGATTTCTCTATGTTCCCGAGGGCCTACAGTTACAACTCCGCTACCAGACTGTAGCAATTCAAAAGCTACGTCGAATGAGCCTATCGGCATATTCCTGGCTATTGTAGTTTAGGAGATATTGGCAGATTTAGCCATTTTGGGGGGTATGAAAATTTATGAAAAGTTAAATTACACCAAGATTTCTCTATGTTCCCGAGGGCCTACAGTTACAACTCCGCTACCAGACTGTAGCAATTCAAAAGTTTCGTCGAATGAGCCTATCGGCATATTCCTGGCTATTGTAGTTTAGGAGATATTGGCAGATTTAGCCATTTTGGGGGGTATGAAAATTTATGAAAAGTTCAATTACACCAAGATTTCTCTATGTTCCCGAGGGCCTACAGTTACAACTCCGCTACCAGACTGTAGCAATTCAAAAGTTACGTCGAATGAGCCTATCGGCGTATTCCTGGCTATTGTAGTTTAGGAGATATTGGCAGATTTAGCCATTTTGGGGGGTATGAAAATTTATGAAAAGTTCAATTACACCAAGATTTCTCTATGTTCCCGAGGGCCTACAGTTACAACTCCGCTACCAGACTGTAGCAATTCAAAAGTTACGTCGAATGAGCCTATCGGCATATTCCTGGCTATTGTAGTTTAGGAGATATTGGCAGATTTAGCCATTTTGGGGGGTATGAAAATTTATGAAAAGTTCAATTACACCAAGATTTCTCTATGTTCCCGAGGGCCTACAGTTACAACTCCGCTACCAGACTGTAGCAATTCAAAAGTTACGTCGAATGAGCCCATCGGCATATTCCTGGCTATTGTAGTTTAGGAGATATTGGCAGATTTAGCCATTTTGGGGGGTATGAAAATTTATGAAAAGTTCAATTACACCAAGATTTCTCTATGTTCCCGAGGGCCTACAGTTACAACTCCGCTACCAGACTGTAGCAATTCAAAAGTTACGTCGAATGAGCCTATCGGCGTATTCCTGGCTATTGTAGTTTAGGAGATATTGGCAGATTTAGCCATTTTGGGGGGTATGAAAATTTATGAAAAGTTCAATTACACCAAGATTTCTCTATGTTCCCGAGGGCCTACAGTTACAACTCCGCTACCAGACTGTAGCAATTCAAAAGTTACGTCGAATGAGCCTATCGGCGTATTCCTGGCTATTGTAGTTTAGGAGATATTGGCAGATTTAGCCATTTTGGGGGGTATGAAAATTTATGAAAAGTTCAATTACACCAAGATTTCTCTATGTTCCCGAGGGCCTACCGTTACAACTCCGCTACCAGACTGTAGCAATTCAAAAGTTACGTCGAATGAGCCTATCCGCATATTCCTGGCTATTGTAGTTTAGGAGATATTGGCAGATTTAGCCATTTTGGGGGGTATGAAAATTTATGAAAAGTTCAATTACACCAAGATTTCTCTATGTTCCCGAGGGCCTACAGTTACAACTCCGCTACCAGACTGTAGCAATTCAAAAGTTACGTCGAATGAGCCTATCGGCGTATTCCAGGCTATTGTAGTTTAGGAGATATTGGCAGATTTAGCCATTTTGGGGGGTATGAAAATTTATGAAAAGCTCAATTACACCAAGATTTCTCTATGTTCCCGAGGGCCTACAGTTACAACTCCGCTACCAGACTGTAGCAATTCAAAAGTTACGTCGAATGAGCCTATCGGCATGTTCCTGGCTATTGTAGTTTAGGAGATATTGGCAGATTTAGCCATTTTGGGGGGTATGAAAATTTGTGAAAAGTTCAATTACACCAAGATTTCTCTATGTTCCCGAGGGCCTACAGTTACAACTGCGCTACCAAACTGTAGCAATTCAAAAGTTACGTCGAATGAGCCTATCGGCATATTCCTGGCTATTGTAGTTTAGGAGATATTGGCAGATTTAGCCATTTAGGGGGGTATGAAAATTTATGAAAAGTTCAATTACAACAAGATTTCTCTATGTTCCCGAGGGCTACAGTTACAACTCCGCTACCAGATTGTAGCAATTCAAAAGTTACGTCGAATGAGCCTATCGGCATATTCCTGGCTATTGTAGTTTAGGAGATACTGGCAGATTTAGCCATTTTGGGGGGTATGAAAATTTATGAAAAGTTCAATTACACCAAGATTTCTCTATGTTCCCGAGGGCCTACAGTTACAACTCCGCTACCAAACTGTAGCAATTCAAAAGTTACGTCGAATGAGCCTATCGGCATATTCCTGGCTATTGTAGTTTAGGAGATATTGGCAGATTTAGCCATTTTGGGGGGTATGAAAATTTATGAAAAGTTCAATTACACCAAGATTTCTCAATTTTCCCGAGGGCCTACAGTTACAACTCCGCTACCAGACTGTAGCAATTCAAAAGTTACGTCGAATGAGCCTATCGGCATATTCCTGGCTATTGTAGTTTAGGAGATATTGGCAGATTTAGCCATTTTGGGGGGGATGAAAATTTATGAAAAGATCAATTACACCAAGATTTCTCTATGTTCCCGAGGGCCTACAGTTACAACTCCGCTACCAGACTGTAGCAATTCAAAAGTTACGTCGAATGAGCCTATCGGCATATTCCTGGCTATTGTAGTTTAGGAGATATTGGCAGATTTAGCCATTTTGGGAGGTCTGAAAATTTATGAAAAGTTCAATTACACCAAGATTTCTCTATGTTCCCGAGGGCCTACGGTTACAACTCCGCTACCAGACTGTAGCAATTCAAAAGTTACGTCGAATGAGCCTATCGGCGTATTCCTGGCTATTGTAGTTTAGGAGATATTGGCAGATTTAGCCATTTTGGGGGGTATGAAAATTTATGAAAAGTTCAATTACACCAAGATTTCTCTATGTTCCCGAAGGCCTACAGTTACAACTCCGCTACCAGACTGTAGCAATTCAAAAGTTACGTCGAATGAGCCTATCGGCGTATTCCTGGCTATTGTAGTTTAGGAGATATTGGCAGATTTAGCCATTTTGGGGGGTATGAAAATTTATGAAAAGTTCAATTACACCAAGATTTCTCTATGTTCCCGAGGGCCTACAGTTACAACTCCGCTACCAGACTGTAGCAATTCAAAAGTTACGTCGAATGAGCCTATCGGCATATTCCTGGCTATTGTAGTTTAGGAGATATTGGCAGATTTAGCCATTTTGGGGGGTATGAAAATTTATGAAAAGTTCAATTACACCAAGATTTCTCTATGTTCCCGAGGGCCTACAGTTACAACTCCGCTACCAGACTGTAGCAATTCAAAAGTTACGTCGAATGAGCCTATCGGCGTATTCCAGGCTATTGTAGTTTAGGAGATATTGGCAGATTTAGCCATTTTGGGGGGTATGAAAATTTATGAAAAGCTCAATTACACCAAGATTTCTCCATGTTCCCGAGGGCCTACAGTTACAACTCCGCTACCAGACTGTAGCAATTCAAAAGTTACGTCGAATGAGCCTATCGGCATATTCCTGGCTATTGTAGTTTAGGAGATATTGGCAGATTTAGCCATTTTGGGGGGTATGAAAATTTATGAAAAGTTCAATTACACCAAGATTTCTCTATGTTCCCGAGGGCCTACAGTTACAACTCCGCTACCAGACAGTAGCAATTCAAAAGTTACGTCGAATGAGCCTATCGGCATATTCCTGGCTATTGTAGTTTAGGAGATATTGGCAGATTTAGCCATTTTGGGGGGTATGAAAATTTATGAAAAGTTCAATTACACCAAGATTTCTCTATGTTCCCGAGGGCCTACAGTTACAACTCCGCTACCAGACTGTAGCAATTCAAAAGTTACGTCGAATGAGCCTATCGGCATATTCCTGGCTATTGTAGTTTAGGAGATATTGGCAGATTTAGCCATTTTGGGGGGTACGAAAAATTATGAAAAGTTCAATTACACCAAGATTTCTCTATGTTCCCGAGGGCCTACAGTTACAACTCCGCTACCAGACTGTAGCAATTCAAAAGTTACGTCGAATGAGCCTATCGGCGTATTCCTGGCTATTGTAGTTTAGGAGATATTGGCAGATTTAGCCATTTTGGGGGGTATGAAAATTTATGAAAAGTTCAATTACACCAAGATTTCTCTATGTTCCCGAGGGCCTACAGTTACAACTCCGCTACCAGACAGTAGCAATTCAAAAGTTACGTCGAATGAGCCTATCGGCGTATTCCTGGCCATTGTAGTTTAGGAGATATTGGCAGATTTAGCCATTTTGGGGGGTATGAAAATTTATGAAAAGTTCAATTACACCAAGATTTCTCTATGTTCCCGAGGGCCTACAGTTACAACTCCGCTACCAGACTGTAGCAATTCAAAAGTTACGTCGAATGAGCCTATCGACATATTCCTGGCTATTGTAGTTTAGGAGATATTGGCAGATTTAGCCATTTTGGGGGGTATGAAAATTTATGAAAAGTTCAATTACACCAAGATTTCTCTATGTTCCCGAGGGCCTACAGTTACAACTCCGCTACCAGACTGTAGCAATTCAAAAGTTACGTCGAATGAGCCTATCGGCGTATTCCAGGCTATTGTAGTTTAGGAGATATTGGCAGATTTAGCCATTTTGGGGGGTATGAAAATTTATGAAAAGCTCAATTACACCAAGATTTCTCTATGTTCCCGAGGGCCTACAGTTACAACTCCGCTACCAGACTGTAGCAATTCAAAAGTTACGTCGAATGAGCCTATCGGCATATTCCTGGCTATTGTAGTTTAGGAGATATTGGCAGATTTAGCCATTTTGGGGGGTATGAAAATTTATGAAAAGTTCAATTACACCAAGATTTCTCTATGTTCCCGAGGGCCTACAGTTACAACTTCGCTACCAGACAGTAGCAATTCAAAAGTTACGTCGAATGAGCCTATCGGCATATTCCTGGCTATTGTAGTTTAGGAGATATTGGCAGATTTAGCCATTTTGGGGGGTATGACAATTTATGAAAAGTTCAATTACACCAAGATTTCTCTATGTTCCCGAGGGCCTACAGTTACAACTCCGCTACCAGACTGTAGCAATTCAAAAGTTACGTCGAATGAGCCTATCGGCATATTCCTGGCTATTGTAGTTTAGGAGATATTGGCAGATTTAGCCATTTTGGGGGGTATGAAAATTTATGAAAAGTTCAATTACACCAAGATTTCTCTATGTTCCCGAGGGCCTACAGTTACAACTCCGCTACCAGACTGTAGCAATTCAAAAGTTACGTCGAATGAGCCTATCGGCGTATTCCAGGCTATTGGTGTTTAGGAGATATTGGCAGATTTAGCCATTTTGGGGGGTATGAAAATTTATGAAAAGCTCAATTACACCAAGATTTCTCTATGTTCCCGAGGGCCTACAGTTACAACTCCGCTACCAGACTGTAGCAATTCAAAAGTTACGTCGAATGAGCCTATCGGCATATTCCTGGCTATTGTAGTTTAGGAGATATTGGCAGATTTAGCCATTTTGGGCGGTATGAAAATTTATGAAAAGTTCAATTACACCAAGATTTCTCTATGTTCCCGAGGGCCTACAGTTACAACTGCGCTACCAAACTGTAGCAATTCAAAAGTTACGTCGAATGAGCCTATCGGCATATTCCTGGCTATTGTAGTTTAGGAGATATTGGCAGATTTAGCTATTTAGGGGGGTATGAAAATTTATGAAAAGTTCAATTACACCAAGATTTCTCTATGTTCCCGAGGGCTACAGTTACAACTCCGCTACCAGACTGTAGCAATTCAAAAGTTACGTCGAATGAGCCTATCGGCATATTCCTGGCTATTGTAGTTTAGGAGATATTGGCAGATTTAGCCATTTTTGGTGTTATGAAAATTTATGAAAAGTTCAATTACACCAAGATTTCTCTATGTTCCCGAGGGCCTACAGTTACAACTCCGCTACCAAACTGTAGCAATTCAAAAGTTACGTCGAATGAGCCTATCGGCATATTCCTGGCTATTGTAGTTTAGGAGATATTGGCAGATTTAGCCATTTTGGGGGGTATGAAAATTTATGAAAAGTTCAATTACACCAAGATTTCTCAATTTTCCCGAGGGCCTACAGTTACAACTCCGCTACCAGACTGTAGCAATTCAAAAGTTACGTCGAATGAGCCTATCGGCATATTCCTGGCTATTGTAGTTTAGGAGATATTGGCAGATTTAGCCATTTTGGGGGGTATGAAAATTTATGAAAAGTTCAATTACACCAAGATTTCTCTATGTTCCCGAGGGCCTACAGTTACAACTCCGCTACCAGACTGTAGCAATTCAAAAGTTACGTCGAATGAGCCTATCGGCATATTCCTGGCTATTGTAGTTTAGGAGATATTGGCAGATTTAGCCATTTTGGGGGGTCTGAAAATTTATGAAAAGTTCAATTACACCAAGATTTCTCTATGTTCCCGAGGGCCTACGGTTACAACTCCGCTACCAGACTGTAGCAATTCAAAAGTTACGTCGAATGAGCCTATCGGCGTATTCCTGGCTATTGTAGTTTAGGAGATATTGGCAGATTTAGCCATTTTGGGGGGTATGAAAATTTATGAAAAGTTAAATTACACCAAGATTTCTCTATGTTCCCGAAGGCCTACAGTTACAACTCCGCTACCAGACTGTAGCAATTCAAAAGTTACGTCGAATGAGCCTATCGCCGTATTCCTGGCTATTGTAGTTTAGGAGATATTGGCAGATTTAGCCATTTTGGGGGGTATGAAAATTTATGAAAAGTTCAATTACACCAAGATTTCTCTATGTTCCCGAGGGCCTACAGTTACAACTCCGCTACCAGACTGTAGCAATTCAAAAGTTACGTCGAATGAGCCTATCGGCATATTCCTGGCTATTGTAGTTTAGGAGATATTGGCAGATTTAGCCATTTTGGGGGGTATGAAAATTTATGAAAAGTTCAATTACACCAAGATTTCTCTATGTTCCCGAGGGCCTACAGTTACAACTCCGCTACCAGACTGTAGCAATTCAAAAGTTACGTCGAATGAGCCTATCGGCGTATTCCTGGCTATTGTAGTTTAGGAGATATTGGCAGATTTAGCCATTTTGGGGGGTATGAAAATTTATGAAAAGCTCAATTACACCAAGATTTCTCTATGTTCCCGAGGGCCTACAGTTACAACTCCGCTACCAGACTGTAGCAATTCAAAAGTTACGTCGAATGAGCCTATCGGCATATTCCTGGCTATTGTAGTTTAGGAGATATTGGCAGATTTAGCCATTTTGGGGGGTATGAAAATTTATGAAAAGTTCAATTACACCAAGATTTCTCTATGTTCCCGAGGGCCTACAGTTACAACTCCGCTACCAGACAGTAGCAATTCAAAAGTTACGTCGAATGAGCCTATCGGCATATTCCTGGCTATTGTAGTTTAGGAGATATTGGCAGATTTAGCCATTTTGGGGGGTATGAAAATTTATGAAAAGTTCAATTACACCAAGATTTCTCTATGTTCCCGAGGGCCTACAGTTACAACTCCGCTACCAGACTGTAGCAATTCAAAAGTTACGTCGAATGAGCCTATCGGCATATTCCTGGCTATTGTAGTTTAGGAGATATTGGCAGATTTAGCCATTTTGGGGGGTACGAAAATTTATGAAAAGTTCAATTACACCAAGATTTCTCTATGTTCCCGAGGGCCTACAGTTACAACTCCGCTACCAGACTGTAGCAATTCAAAAGTTACGTCGAATGAGCCTATCGGCGTATTCCTGGCTATTGTAGTTTAGGAGATATTGGCAGATGTAGCCATTTTGGGGGGTATAAAAATTTATGAAAAGTTCAATTACACCAAGATTTCTCTATGTTCCCGAGGGCCTACAGTTACAACTCCGCTACCAGACTGTAGCAATTCAAAAGTTACGTCGAATGAGCCTATCGGCGTATTCCTGGCTATTGTAGTTTAGGAGATATTGGCAGATTTAGCCATTTTGGGGGGTATGAAAATTTATGAAAAGTTCAATTACACCAAGATTTCTCTATGTTCCCGAGGGCCTACAGTTACAACTCCGCAACCAGACTGTAGCAATTCAAAAGTTACGTCGAATGAGCCTATCGGCATATTCCTGGCTATTGTAGTTTAGGAGATATTGGCAGATTTAGCCATTTTGGGGGGTATGAAAATTTATGAAAAGTTCAATTACACCAAGATTTCTCTATGTTCCCGAGGGCCTACAGTTACAACTCCGCTACCAGACTGTAGCAATTCAAAAGTTACGTCGAATGAGCCTATCGGCGTATTCCAGGCTATTGTAGTTTAGGAGATATTGGCAGATTTAGCCATTTTGGGGGGTATGAAAATTTATGAAAAGCTCAATTACACCAAGATTTCTCTATGTTCCCGAGGGCCTACAGTTACAACTCCGCTACCAGACTGTAGCAATTAAAAAGTTACGTCGAATGAGCCTATCGGCATATTCCTGGCTATTGTAGTTTAGGAGATATTGGCAGATTTAGCCATTTTGGGGGGTATGAAAATTTATGAAAAGTTCAATTACACCAAGATTTCTCTATGTTCCCGAGGGCCTACAGTTACAACTCCGCTACCAGACAGTAGCAATTCAAAAGTTACGTCGAATGAGCCTATCGGCATATTCCTGGCTATTGTAGTTTAGGAGATATTGGCAGATTTAGCCATTTTGGGGGGTATGACAATTTATGAAAAGTTCAATTACACCAAGATTTCTCTATGTTCCCGAGGGCCTACAGTTACAACTCCGCTACCAGACTGTAGCAATTCAAAAGTTACGTCGAATGAGCCTATCGGCATATTCCTGGCTATTGTAGTTTAGGAGATATTGGCAGATTTAGCCATTTTGGGGGGTACGAAAATTTATGAAAAGTTCAATTACACCAAGATTTCTCTATGTTCCCGAGGGCCTACAGTTACAACTCCGCTACCAGACTGTAGCAATTCAAAAGTTTCGTCGAATGAGCCTATCGGCATATTCCTGGCTATTGTAGTTTAGGAGATATTGGCAGATTTAGCCATTTTGGGGGGTATGAAAATTTATGAAAAGTTCAATTACACCAAGATTTCTCTATGTTCCCGAGGGCCTACAGTTACAACTCCGCTACCAGACTGTAGCAATTCAAAAGTTACGTCGAATGAGCCTATCGGCGTATTCCTGGCTATTGTAGTTTAGGAGATATTGGCAGATTTAGCCATTTTGGGGGGTATGAAAATTTATGAAAAGTTCAATTACACCAAGATTTCTCTATGTTCCCGAGGGCCTACAGTTACAACTCCGCTACCAGACTGTAGCAATTCAAAAGTTACGTCGAATGAGCCTATCGGCATATTCCTGGCTATTGTAGTTTAGGAGATATTGGCAGATTTAGCCATTTTGGGGGGTATGAAAATTTATGAAAAGTTCAATTACACCAAGATTTCTCTATGTTCCCGAGGGCCTACAGTTACAACTCCGCTACCAGACTGTAGCAATTCAAAAGTTACGTCGAATGAGCCTATCGGCATATTCCTGGCTATTGTAGTTTAGGAGATATTGACAGATTTAGCCATTTTGGGGGGTATGAAAATTTATGAAAAGTTCAATTAAACCAAGATTTCTCTATGTTCCCGAGGGCCTACAGTTACAACTCCGCTACCAGACTGTAGCAATTCAAAAGTTACGTCGAATGAGGCTATCGGCATATTCCTGGCTATTGTAGTTTAGGAGATATTGGCAGATTTAGCCATTTTGGGGGGTATGAAAATTTATGAAAAGTTCAATTACACCAAGATTTCTCTATGTTCCCGAGGGCCTACAGTTACAACTCCGCTACCAGACTGTAGCAATTCAAAAGTTACGTCGAATGAGCCTATCGGCATATTCCTGGCTATTGTAGTTTAGGAGATATTGGCAGATTTAGCCATTTTGGGGGGTATGAAAATTTATGAAAAGTTCAATTACACCAAGATTTCTCTATGTTCCCGAGGGCTTACAGTTACAACTCCGCTACCAGACTGTAGCAATTCAAAAGTTACGTCGAATGAGCCTATCGGCGTATTCCTGGCTATTGTAGTTTAGGAGATATTGGCAGATTTAGCCATTTTGGGGGGTATGAAAATTTATGAAAAGTTCAATTACACCAAGATTTCTCTATGTTCCCGAGGGCCTACAGTTACAACTCCGCTACCAGACTGTAGCAATTCAAAAGTTACGTCGAATGAGCCTATCGGCATATTCCTGGCTATTGTAGTTTAGGAGATATTGGCAGATTTAGCCATTTTGGGGGGTATGAAAATTTATGAAAAGTTCAATTACACCAAGATTTCTCTATGTTCCCGAGGGCCTACAGTTACAACTCCGCTACCAGACTGTAGCAATTCAAAAGTTACGTCGAATGAGCCTATCGGCATATTCCTGGCTATTGTAGTTTAGGAGATATTGGCAGATTTAGCCATTTTGGGGGGTATGAAAATTTATGAAAAGTTCAATTACACCATAATTTCTCTATGTTCCCGAGGGCCTACAGTTACAACTCCGCTACCAGACTGTAGCAATTCAAAAGTTACGTCGAATGAGTCTATCGGCATATTCCTGGCTATTGTAGTTTAGGAGATATTGGCAGATTTGGCCATTTTAGGGGGTATGAAAATTTATGAAAAGTTCAATTACACCAAGATTTCTCTATGTTCCCGAGGGCCTACAGTTACAACTCCGCTACCAGACTGTAGCAATTCAAAAGTTACGTCGAATGAGCCTATCGGCATATTCCTGGCTATTGTAGTTTAGGAGATATTGGCAGATTTAGCCATTTTGGGGGGTATGAAAATTTATGAAAAGTTCAATTACACCAAGATTTCTGTATGTTCCCGAGGGCCTACAGTTACAACTCCGCTACCAGACTGTAGCAATTCAAAAGTTACGTCGAATGAGCCTATCGGCGTATTCCTGGCTATTGTAGTTTAGGAGATATTGGCAGATTTAGCCATTTTGGGGGGTATGAAAATTTATGAAAAGTTCAATTACACCAAGATTTCTCTATGTTCCCGAGGGCCTACAGTTACAACTCCGCTACCAGACTGTAGCAATTCAAAAGTTACGTCGAATGAGCCTATCGGCATATTCCTGGCTATTGTAGTTTAGGAGATATTGGCAGATTTAGCCATTTTGGGGGGTATGAAAATTTATGAAAAGTTCAATTACACCAAGATTTCTCTATGTTCCCGAGGGCCTACAGTTACAACTCCGCTACCAGACTGTAGCAATTCAAAAGTTACGTCGAATGAGCCTATCGGCGTATTCCTGGCTATTGTAGTTTAGGAGATATTGGCAGATTTAGCCATTTTGGGGGGTATGAAAATTTATGAAAAGTTCAATTACACCAAGATTTCTCTATGTTCCCGAGGGCCTACAGTTACAACTCCGCAACCAGACTGTAGCAATTCAAAAGTTACGTCGAATGAGCCTATCGGCATATTCCTGGCTATTGTAGTTTAGGAGATATTGGCAGATTTAGCCATTTTGGGGGGTATGAAAATTTATGAAAAGTTCAATTACACCAAGATTTCTCTATGTTCCCGAGGGCCTACAGTTACAACTCCGCTACCAGACTGTAGCAATTCAAAAGTTACGTCGAATGAGCCTATCGGCGTATTCCAGGCTATTGTAGTTTAGGAGATATTGGCAGATTTAGCCATTTTGGGGGGTATGAAAATTTATGAAAAGCTCAATTACACCAAGATTTCTCTATGTTCCCGAGGGCCTACAGTTACAACTCCGCTACCAGACTGTAGCAATTAAAAAGTTACGTCGAATGAGCCTATCGGCATATTCCTGGCTATTGTAGTTTAGGAGATATTGGCAGATTTAGCCATTTTGGGGGGTATGAAAATTTATGAAAAGCTCAATTACACCAAGATTTCTCTATGTTCCCGAGGGCCTACAGTTACAACTCCGCTACCAGACAGTAGCAATTCAAAAGTTACGTCGAATGAGCCTATCGGCATATTCCTGGCTATTGTAGTTTAGGAGATATTGGCAGATTTAGCCATTTTGGGGGGTATGAAAATTTATGAAAAGTTCAATTACACCAAGATTTCTCTATGTTCCCGAGGGCCTACAGTTACAACTCTGCTACCAGACTGTAGCAATTCAAAAGTTACGTCGAATGAGCCTATCGGCATATTCCTGGCTATTGTAGTTTAGGAGATATTGGCAGATTTAGCCATTTTGGGGGGTACGAAAATTTATGAAAAGTTCAATTACACCAAGATTTCTCTATGTTCCCGAGGGCCTACAGTTACAACTCCGCTACCAGACTGTAGCAATTCAAAAGTTTCGTCGAAGGAGCCTATCGGCATATTCCTGGCTATTGTAGTTTAGGAGATATTGGCAGATTTAGCCATTTTGGGGGGTATGAAAATTTATGAAAAGTTCAATTACACCAAGATTTCTCTATGTTCCCGAGGGCCTACAGTTACAACTCCGCTACCAGACTGTAGCAATTCAAAAGTTACGTCGAATGAGCCTATCGGCGTATTCCTGGCTATTGTAGTTTAGGAGATATTGGCAGATTTAGCCATTTTGGGGGGTATGAAAATTTATGAAAAGTTCAATTACACCAAGATTTCTCTATGTTCCCGAGGGCCTACAGTTACAACTCCGCTACCAGACTGTAGCAATTCAAAAGTTACGTCGAATGAGCCTATCGGCATATTCCTGGCTATTGTAGTTTAGGAGATATTGGCAGATTTAGCCATTTTGGGGGGTATGAAAATTTATGAAAAGTTCAATTACACCAAGATTTCTCTATGTTCCCGAGGGCCTACAGTTACAACTCCGCTACCAGACTGTAGCAATTCAAAAGTTACGTCGAATGAGCCTATCGGCATATTCCTGGCTATTGTAGTTTAGGAGATATTGGCAGATTTAGCCATTTTGGGGGGTATGAAAATTTATGAAAAGTTCAATTAAACCAAGATTTCTCTATGTTCCCGAGGGCCTACAGTTACAACTCCGCTACCAGACTGTAGCAATTCAAAAGTTACGTCGAATGAGGCTATCGGCATATTCCTGGCTATTGTAGTTTAGGAGATATTGGCAGATTTAGCCATTTTGGGGGGTATGAAAATTTATGAAAAGTTCAATTACACCAAGATTTCTCTATGTTCCCGAGGGCCTACAGTTACAACTCCGCTACCAGACTGTAGCAATTCAAAAGTTACGTCGAATGAGCCTATCGGCATATTCCTGGCTATTGTAGTTTAGGAGATATTGGCAGATTTAGCCATTTTGGGGGGTATGAAAATTTATGAAAAGTTCAATTACACCAAGATTTCTCTATGTTCCCGAGGGCTTACAGTTACAACTCCGCTACCAGACTGTAGCAATTCAAAAGTTACGTCGAATGAGCCTATCGGCGTATTCCTGGCTATTGTAGTTTAGGAGATATTGGCAGATTTAGCCATTTTGGGGGGTATGAAAATTTATGAAAAGTTCAATTACACCAAGATTTCTCTATGTTCCCGAGGGCCTACAGTTACAACTCCGCTACCAGACTGTAGCAATTCAAAAGTTACGTCGAATGAGCCTATCGGCATATTCCTGGCTATTGTAGTTTAGGAGATATTGGCAGATTTAGCCATTTTGGGGGGTATGAAAATTTATGAAAAGTTCAATTACACCAAGATTTCTCTATGTTCCCGAGGGCCTACAGTTACAACTCCGCTACCAGACTGTAGCAATTCAAAAGTTACGTCGAATGAGCCTATCGGCATATTCCTGGCTATTGTAGTTTAGGAGATATTGGCAGATTTAGCCATTTTGGGGGGTATGAAAATTTATGAAAAGTTCAATTACACCAAAATTTCTCTATGTTCCCGAGGGCCTACAGTTACAACTCCGCTACCAGACTGTAGCAATTCAAAAGTTACGTCGAATGAGTCTATCGGCATATTCCTGGCTATTGTAGTTTAGGAGATATTGGCAGATTTGGCCATTTTAGGGGGTATGAAAATTTATGAAAAGTTCAATTACACCAAGATGTCTCTATGTTCCCGAGGGCCTACAGTTACAACTCCGCTACCAGACTGTAGCAATTCAAAAGTTACGTCGAATGAGCCTATCGGCATATTCCTGGCTATTGTAGTTTAGGAGATATTGGCAGATTTAGCCATTTTGGGGGGTATGAAAATTTATGAAAAGTTCAATTACACCAAGATTTCTCTATGTTCCCGAGGGCCTACAGTTACAACTCCGCTACCAGACTGTAGCAATTCAAAAGTTACGTCGAATGAGCCTATCGGCATATTCCTGGCTATTGTAGTTTAGGAGATATTGGCAGATTTAGCCATTTTGGGGGGTATGAAAATTTATGAAAAGTTCAATTACACCAAGATTTCTCTATGTTCCCGAGGGCCTACAGTTACAACTCCGCTACCAGACTGTAGCAATTCAAAAGTTACGTCGAATGAGCCTATCGGCATATTCCTGGCTATTGTAGTTTAGGAGATATTGGCAGATTTAGCCATTTTGGGGGGTATGAAAATTTATGAAAAGTTCAATTACACCAAAATTTCTCTATGTTCCCGAGGGCCTACAGTTACAACTCCGCTACCAGACTGTAGCAATTCAAAAGTTACGTCGAATGAGTCTATCGGCATATTCCTGGCTATTGTAGTTTAGGAGATATTGGCAGATTTGGCCATTTTAGGGGGTATGAAAATTTATGAAAAGTTCAATTACACCAAGATTTCTCTATGTTCCCGAGGGCCTACAGTTACAACTCCGCTACCAGACTGTAGCAATTCAAAAGTTACGTCGAATGAGCCTATCGGCATATTCCTGGCTATTGTAGTTTAGGAGATATTGGCAGATTTAGCCATTTTGGGGGGTATGAAAATTTATGAAAAGTTCAATTACACCAAGATTTCTCTATGTTCCCGAGGGCCTACAGTTACAACTCCGCTACCAGACTGTAGCAATTCAAAAGTTACGTCGAATGAGCCTATCGGCATATTCCTGGCTATTGTAGTTTAGGAGATATTGGCAGATTTAGCCATTTTGGGGGGTATGAAAATTTATGAAAAGTTCAATTACACCAAGATTTCTGTATGTTCCCGAGGGCCTACAGTTACAACTTCGCTACCAGACTGTAGCAATTCAAAAGTTACGTCGAATGAGCCTATCGGCGTATTCCTGGCTATTGTAGTTTAGGAGATATTGGCAGATTTAGCCATTTTGGGGGGTATGAAAATTTATGAAAAGTTCAATTACACCAAGATTTCTCTATGTTCCCGAGGGCCTACAGTTACAACTCCGCTACCAGACTGTAGCAATTCAAAAGTTACGTCGAATGAGCCTATCGGCATATTCCTGGCTATTGTAGTTTAGGAGATATTGGCAGATTTAGCCATTTTGGGGGGTATGAAAATTTATGAAAAGTTCAATTACACCAAGATTTCTCTATGTTCCCGAGGGCCTACAGTTACAACTCCGCTACCAGACTGTAGCAATTCAAAAGTTACGTCGAATGAGCCTATCGGCGTATTCCTGGCTATTGTAGTTTAGGAGATATTGGCAGATTTAGCCATTTTGGGGGGTATGAAAATTTATGAAAAGTTCAATTACACCAAGATTTCTCTATGTTCCCGAGGGCCTACAGTTACAACTCCGCAACCAGACTGTAGCAATTCAAAAGTTACGTCGAATGAGCCTATCGGCATATTCCTGGCTATTGTAGTTTAGGAGATATTGGCAGATTTAGCCATTTTGGGGGGTATGAAAATTTATGAAAAGTTCAATTACACCAAGATTTCTCTATGTTCCCGAGGGCCTACAGTTACAACTCCGCTACCAGACTGTAGCAATTCAAAAGTTACGTCGAATGAGCCTATCGGCGTATTCCAGGCTATTGTAGTTTAGGAGATATTGGCAGATTTAGCCATTTTGGGGGGTATGAAAATTTATGAAAAGCTCAATTACACCAAGATTTCTCTATGTTCCCGAGGGCCTACAGTTACAACTCCGCTACCAGACTGTAGCAATTAAAAAGTTACGTCGAATGAGCCTATCGGCATATTCCTGGCTATTGTAGTTTAGGAGATATTGGCAGATTTAGCCATTTTGGGGGGTATGAAAATTTATGAAAAGTTCAATTACACCAAGATTTCTCTATGTTCCCGAGGGCCTACAGTTACAACTCCGCTACCAGACAGTAGCAATTCAAAAGTTACGTCGAATGAGCCTATCGGCATATTCCTGGCTATTGTAGTTTAGGAGATATTGGCAGATTTAGCCATTTTGGGGGGTATGACAATTTATGAAAAGTTCAATTACACCAAGATTTCTCTATGTTCCCGAGGGCCTACAGTTACAACTCCGCTACCAGACTGTAGCAATTCAAAAGTTACGTCGAATGAGCCTATCGGCATATTCCTGGCTATTGTAGTTTAGGAGATATTGGCAGATTTAGCCATTTTGGGGGGTACGAAAATTTATGAAAAGTTCAATTACACCAAGATTTCTCTATGTTCCCGAGGGCCTACAGTTACAACTCCGCTACCAGACTGTAGCAATTCAAAAGTTTCGTCGAAGGAGCCTTTCGGCATATTCCTGGCTATTGTAGTTTAGGAGATATTGGCAGATTTAGCCATTTTGGGGGGTATGAAAATTTATGAAAAGTTCAATTACACCAAGATTTCTCTATGTTCCCGAGGGCCTACAGTTACAACTCCGCTACCAGACTGTAGCAATTCAAAAGTTACGTCGAATGAGCCTATCGGCGTATTCCTGGCTATTGTAGTTTAGGAGATATTGGCAGATTTAGCCATTTTGGGGGGTATGAAAATTTATGAAAAGTTCAATTACACCAAGATTTCTCTATGTTCCCGAGGGCCTACAGTTACAACTCCGCTACCAGACTGTAGCAATTCAAAAGTTACGTCGAATGAGCCTATCGGCATATTCCTGGCTATTGTAGTTTAGGAGATATTGGCAGATTTAGCCATTTTGGGGGGTATGAAAATTTATGAAAAGTTCAATTACACCAAGATTTCTCTATGTTCCCGAGGGCCTACAGTTACAACTCCGCTACCAGACTGTAGCAATTCAAAAGTTACGTCGAATGAGCCTATCGGCATATTCCTGGCTATTGTAGTTTAGGAGATATTGGCAGATTTAGCCATTTTGGGGGGTATGAAAATTTATGAAAAGTTCAATTAAACCAAGATTTCTCTATGTTCCCGAGGGCCTACAGTTACAACTCCGTTACCAGACTGTAGCAATTCAAAAGTTACGTCGAATGAGGCTATCGGCATATTCCTGGCTATTGTAGCTTAGGAGATATTGGCAGATTTAGCCATTTTGGGGGGTATGAAAATTTATGAAAAGTTCAATTACACCAAGATTTCTCTATGTTCCCGAGGGCCTACAGTTACAACTCCGCTACCAGACTGTAGCAATTCAAAAGTTACGTCGAATGAGCCTATCGGCATATTCCTGGCTATTGTAGTTTAGGAGATATTGGCAGATTTAGCCATTTTGGGGGGTATGAAAATTTATGAAAAGTTCAATTACACCAAAATTTCTCTATGTTCCCGAGGGCCTACAGTTACAACTCCGCTACCAGACTGTAGCAATTCAAAAGTTACGTCGAATGAGTCTATCGGCATATTCCTGGCTATTGTAGTTTAGGAGATATTGGCAGATTTGGCCATTTTAGGGGGTATGAAAATTTATGAAAAGTTCAATTACACCAAGATTTCTCTATGTTCCCGAGGGCCTACAGTTACAACTCCGCTACCAGACTGTAGCAATTCAAAAGTTACGTCGAATGAGCCTATCGGCATATTCCTGGCTATTGTAGTTTAGGAGATATTGGCAGATTTAGCCATTTTGGGGGGTATGAAAATTTATGAAAAGTTCAATTACACCAAGATTTCTCTATGTTCCCGAGGGCCTACAGTTACAACTCCGCTACCAGACTGTAGCAATTCAAAAGTTACGTCGAATGAGCCTATCGGCATATTCCTGGCTATTGTAGTTTAGGAGATATTGGCAGATTTAGCCATTTTGGGGGGTATGAAAATTTATGAAAAGTTCAATTACACCAAGATTTCTGTATGTTCCCGAGGGCCTACAGTTACAACTCCGCTACCAGACTGTAGCAATTCAAAAGTTACGTCGAATGAGCCTATCGGCGTATTCCTGGCTATTGTAGTTTAGGAGATATTGGCAGATTTAGCCATTTTGGGGGGTATGAAAATTTATGAAAAGTTCAATTACACCAAGATTTCTCTATGTTCCCGAGGGCCTACAGTTACAACTCCGCTACCAGACTGTAGCAATTCAAAAGTTACGTCGAATGAGCCTATCGGCATATTCCTGGCTATTGTAGTTTAGGAGATATTGGCAGATTTAGCCATTTTGGGGGGTATGAAAATTTATGAAAAGTTCAATTACACCAAGATTTCTCTATGTTCCCGAGGGCCTACAGTTACAACTCCGCTACCAGACTGTAGCAATTCAAAAGTTACGTCGAATGAGCCTATCGGCGTATTCCTGGCTATTGTAGTTTAGGAGATATTGGCAGATTTAGCCATTTTGGGGGGTATGAAAATTTATGAAAAGTTCAATTACACCAAGATTTCTCTATGTTCCCGAGGGCCTACAGTTACAACTCCGCAACCAGACTGTAGCAATTCAAAAGTTACGTCGAATGAGCCTATCGGCATATTCCTGGCTATTGTAGTTTAGGAGATATTGGCAGATTTAGCCATTTTGGGGGGTATGAAAATTTATGAAAAGTTCAATTACACCAAGATTTCTCTATGTTCCCGAGGGCCTACAGTTACAACTCCGCTACCAGACTGTAGCAATTCAAAAGTTACGTCGAATGAGCCTATCGGCGTATTCCAGGCTATTTTAGTTTAGGAGATATTGGCAGATTTAGCCATTTTGGGGGGTATGAAAATTTATGAAAAGCTCAATTACACCAAGATTTCTCTATGTTCCCGAGGGCCTACAGTTACAACTCCGCTACCAGACTGTAGCAATTAAAAAGTTACGTCGAATGAGCCTATCGGCATATTCCTGGCTATTGTAGTTTAGGAGATATTGGCAGATTTAGCCATTTTGGGGGGTATGAAAATTTATGAAAAGTTCAATTACACAAAGATTTCTCTATGTTCCCGAGGGCCTACAGTTACAACTCCGCTACCAGACAGTAGCAATTCAAAAGTTACGTCGAATGAGCCTATCGGCATATTCCTGGCTATTGTAGTTTAGGAGATATTGGCAGATTTAGCCATTTTGGGGGGTATGACAATTTATGAAAAGTTCAATTACACCAAGATTTCTCTATGTTCCCGAGGGCCTACAGTTACAACTCCGCTACCAGACTGTAGCAATTAAAAAGTTACGTCGAATGAGCCTATCGGCATATTCCTGGCTATTGTAGTTTAGGAGATATTGGCAGATTTAGCCATTTTGGGGGGTACGAAAATTTATGAAAAGTTCAATTACACCAAGATTTCTCTATGTTCCCGAGGGCCTACAGTTACAACTCCGCTACCAGACTGTAGCAATTCAAAAGTTTCGTCGAAGGAACCTATCGGCATATTCCTGGCTATTGTAGTTTAGGAGATATTGGCAGATTTAGCCATTTTGGGGGGGTATGAAAATTTATGAAAAGTTCAATTACACCAAGATTTCTCTATGTTCCCGAGGGCCTACAGTTACAACTCCGCTACCAGACTGTAGCAATTCAAAAGTTACGTCGAATGAGCCTATCGGCGTATTCCTGGCTATTGTAGTTTAGGAGATATTGGCAGATTTAGCCATTTTGGGGGGTATGAAAATTTATGAAAAGTTCAATTACACCAAGATTTCTCTATGTTCCCGAGGGCCTACAGTTACAACTCCGCTACCAGACTGTAGCAATTCAAAAGTTACGTCGAATGAGCCTATCGGCATATTCCTGGCTATTGTAGTTTAGGAGATATTGGCAGATTTAGCCATTTTGGGGGGTATGAAAATTTATGAAAAGTTCAATTACACCAAGATTTCTCTATGTTCCCGAGGGCCTACAGTTACAACTCCGCTACCAGACTGTAGCAATTCAAAAGTTACGTCGAATGAGCCTATCGGCATATTCCTGGCTATTGTAGTTTAGGAGATATTGGCAGATTTAGCCATTTTGGGGGGTATGAAAATTTATGAAAAGTTCAATTACACCAAGATTTCTCTATGTTCCCGAGGGCCTACAGTTACAACTCCGCTACCAGACTGTAGCAATTCAAAAGTTACGTCGAATGAGCCTATCGGCATATTCCTGGCTATTGTAGTTTAGGAGATATTGGCAGATTTAGCCATTTTGGGGGGTATGAAAATTTATGAAAAGTTCAATTACACCAAGATTTCTCTATGTTCCCGAGGGCCTACAGTTACAACTCCGCTACCAGACTGTAGCAATTCAAAAGTTACGTCGAATGAGCCTATCGGCGTATTCCAGGCTATTTTAGTTTAGGAGATATTGGCAGATTTAGCCATTTTGGGGGGTATGAAAATTTATGAAAAGCTCAATTACACCAAGATTTCTCTATGTTCCCGAGGGCCTACAGTTACAACTCCGCTACCAGACTGTAGCAATTAAAAAGTTACGTCGAATGAGCCTATCGGCATATTCCTGGCTATTGTAGTTTAGGAGATATTGGCAGATTTAGCCATTTTGGGGGGTATGAAAATTTATGAAAAGTTCAATTACACAAAGATTTCTCTATGTTCCCGAGGGCCTACAGTTACAACTCCGCTACCAGACAGTAGCAATTCAAAAGTTACGTCGAATGAGCCTATCGGCATATTCCTGGCTATTGTAGTTTAGGAGATATTGGCAGATTTAGCCATTTTGGGGGGTATGACAATTTATGAAAAGTTCAATTACACCAAGATTTCTCTATGTTCCCGAGGGCCTACAGTTACAACTCCGCTACCAGACTGTAGCAATTCAAAAGTTACGTCGAATGAGCCTATCGGCATATTCCTGGCTATTGTAGTTTAGGAGATATTGGCAGATTTAGCCATTTTGGGGGGTACGAAAATTTATGAAAAGTTCAATTACACCAAGATTTCTCTATGTTCCCGAGGGCCTACAGTTACAACTCCGCTACCAGACTGTAGCAATTCAAAAGTTTCGTCGAAGGAGCCTATCGGCATATTCCTGGCTATTGTAGTTTAGGAGATATTGGCAGATTTAGCCATTTTGGGGGGTATGAAAATTTATGAAAAGTTCAATTACACCAAGATTTCTCTATGTTCCCGAGGGCCTACAGTTACAACTCCGCTACCAGACTGTAGCAATTCAAAAGTTACGTCGAATGAGCCTATCGGCGTATTCCTGGCTATTGTAGTTTAGGAGATATTGGCAGATTTAGCCATTTTGGGGGGTATGAAAATTTATGAAAAGTTCAATTACACCAAGATTTCTCTATGTTCCCGAGGGCCTACAGTTACAACTCCGCTACCAGACTGTAGCAATTCAAAAGTTACGTCGAATGAGCCTATCGGCATATTCCTGGCTATTGTAGTTTAGGAGATATTGGCAGATTTAGCCATTTTGGGGGGTATGAAAATTTATGAAAAGTTCAATTACACCAAGATTTCTCTATGTTCCCGAGGGCCTACAGTTACAACTCCGCTACCAGACTGTAGCAATTCAAAAGTTACGTCGAATGAGCCTATCGGCATATTCCTGGCTATTGTAGTTTAGGAGATATTGGCAGATTTAGCCATTTTGGGGGGTATGAAAATTTATGAAAAGTTCAATTACACCAAGATTTCTCTATGTTCCCGAGGGCCTACAGTTACAACTCCGCTACCAGACTGTAGCAATTCAAAAGTTACGTCGAATGAGCCTATCGGCATATTCCTGGCTATTGTAGTTTAGGAGATATTGGCAGATTTAGCCATTTTGGGGGGTATGAAAATTTATGAAAAGTTCAATTACACCAAAATTTCTCTATGTTACCGAGGGCCTACAGTTACAACTCCGCTACCAGACTGTAGCAATTCAAAAGTTACGTCGAATGAGTCTATCGGCATATTCCTGGCTATTGTAGTTTAGGAGATATTGGCAGATTTGGCCATTTTAGGGGGTATGAAAATTTATGAAAAGTTCAATTACACCAAGATTTCTCTATGTTCCCGAGGGCCTACAGTTACAACTCCGCTACCAGACTGTAGCAATTCAAAAGTTACGTCGAATGAGCCTATCGGCATATTCCTGGCTATTGTAGTTTAGGAGATATTGGCAGATTTAGCCATTTTGGGGGGTATGAAAATTTATGAAAAGTTCAATTACACCAAGATTTCTCTATGTTCCCGAGGGCCTACAGTTACAACTCCGCTACCAGACTGTAGCAATTCAAAAGTTACGTCGAATGAGCCTATCGGCATATTCCTGGCTATTGTAGTTTAGGAGATATTGGCAGATTTAGCCATTTTGGGGGGTATGAAAATTTATGAAAAGTTCAATTACACCAAGATTTCTGTATGTTCCCGAGGGCCTACAGTTACAACTCCGCTACCAGACTGTAGCAATTCAAAAGTTACGTCGAATGAGCCTATCGGCGTATTCCTGGCTATTGTAGTTTAGGAGATATTGGCAGATTTAGCCATTTTGGGGGGTATGAAAATTTATGAAAAGTTCAATTACACCAAGATTTCTCTATGTTCCCGAGGGCCTACAGTTACAACTCCGCTACCAGACTGTAGCAATTCAAAAGTTACGTCGAATGAGCCTATCGGCATATTCCTGGCTATTGTAGTTTAGGAGATATTGGCAGATTTAGCCATTTTGGGGGGTATGAAAATTTATGAAAAGTTCAATTACACCAAGATTTCTCTATGTTCCCGAGGGCCTACAGTTACAACTCCGCTACCAGACTGTAGCAATTCAAAAGTTACGTCGAATGAGCCTATCGGCGTATTCCTGGCTATTGTAGTTTAGGAGATATTGGCAGATTTAGCCATTTTGGGGGGTATGAAAATTTATGAAAAGCTCAATTACAACAAGATTTCTCTATGTTCCCGAGGGCCTACAGTTACAACTCCGCTACCAGACTGTAGCAATTCAAAAGTTACGTCGAATGAGCCTATCGGCGTATTCCTGGCTATTGTAGTTTAGGAGATATTGGCAGATTTAGCCATTTTGGGGGGTATGAAAATTTATGAAAAGTTCAATTACACATGGATTTCTCTATGTTCCCGAAGGGCCTACAGTTACAACTCCGCTACCAGACTGTAGCAATTCAAAAGTTACGTCGAATGAGCCTATCGGCGTATTCCTGGCTATTGTAGTTTAGGAGATATTGGCAGATTTAGCCATTTTGGGGGGTATGAAAATTTATGAAAAGTTCAATTACACCAAGATTTCTCTATGTTCCCGAGGGCCTACAGTTACAACTCCGCTACCAGACTGTAGCAATTCAAAAGTTACGTCGAATGAGCCTATCGGCATATTCCTGGCTATTGTAGTTTAGGAGATATTGGCAGATTTAGCCATTTTGGGGGGTATGAAAATTTATGAAAAGTTCAATTACACCAAGATTTCTCTATGTTCCCGAGGGCCTACAGTTACAACTCCGCTACCAGACTGTAGCAATTCAAAAGTTACGTCGAATGAGCCTATCGGCATATTCCTGGCTATTGTAGTTTAGGAGATATTGGCAGATTTAGCCATTTTGGGGGGTATGAAAATTTATGAAAAGTTCAATTACACCAAGATTTCTCCATGTTCCCGAGGGCCTACAGTTACAACTCCGCTACCAGACTGTAGCAATTCAAAAGTTACGTCGAATGAGGCTATCGGCATATTCCTGGCTATTGTAGTTTAGGAGATATTGGCATATTTAGCCATTTTGGTGGGTATGAAAATTTATGAAAATTTCAATTACACCAAGATTTCTCTATGTTCCCGAGGGCCTACAGTTACAACTCCGCTACCAGACTGTAGCAATTCAAAAGTTACGTCGAATGAGCCTATCGGCATATTCCTGGCTATTGTAGTTTAGGAGATATTGGCAGATTTAGCCATTTTGGGGGGTATGAAAATTTATGAAAAGTTCAATTACACCAAGATTTCTCTATGTTCCCGAGGGCCTACAGTTACAACTCCGCTACCAGACTGTAGCAATTCAAAAGTTACGTCGAATGAGCCTATCGGCGTATTCCTGGCTATTGTAGTTTAGGAGATATTGGCCGATTTAGCCATTTTGGGGGGTATGAAAATTTATGAAAAGTTCAATTACACCAAGATTTCTCTATGTTCCCGACGGACTACAGTTACAACTCCGCTACCAGACTGTAGCAATTCAAAAGTTACGTCGAATGAGCCTATCGGCATATTCCTGGCTATTGTAGTTTAGGAGATATTGGCAGATTTAGCCATTTTGGGGGGTATGAAAATTTATGAAAAGTTCAATTACACCAAGATTTCTCTATGTTCCCGAGGGCCTACAGTTACAACTCCGCTACCAGACTGTAGCAATTCAAAAGTTACGTCGAATGAGCCTATCGGCATATTCCTGGCTATTGTAGTTTAGGAGATATTGGCAGATTTAGCCATTTTGGGGGGTATGAAAATTTATGAAAAGTTCAATTACACCAAGATTTCTCTATGTTCCCGAGGGCCTACAGTTACAACTCCGCTACCAGACTGTAGCAATTCAAAAGTTACGTCGAATGAGTCTATCGGCATATTCCTGGCTATTGTAGTTTAGGAGATATTGGCAGATTTAGCCATTTTGGGGGGTATGAAAATTTATGAAAAGTTCAATTACACCAAGATTTCTCTATGTTCCCGAGGGCCTACAGTTACAACTCCGCTACCAGACTGTAGCAATTCAAAAGTTACGTCGAATGAGCCTATCGGCATATTCCTGGCTATTGTAGTTTAGGAGATATTGGCAGATTTAGCCATTTTGGGGGGTATGAAAATTTATGAAAAGTTCAATTACACCAAGATTTCTCTATGTTCCCGAGGGCCTACAGTTACAACTCCGCTACCAGACTGTAGCAATTCAAAAGTTACGTCGAATGAGCCTATCGGCATATTCCTGGCTATTGTAGTTTAGGAGATATTGGCAGATTTAGCCAATTTGGGGGGTATGAAAATTTATGAAAAGTTCAATTACACCAAGATTTCTCTATGTTCCCGAGGGCCTACGGTTACAACTCCGCTACCAAACTGTAGCAATTCAAAAGTTACGTCGAATGAGCCTATCGGCATATTCCTGGCTATTGTAGTTTAGGAGATATTGGCAGATTTAGCCATTTTGGGGGGTATGAAAATTTATGAAAAGTTCAATTACACCAAGATTTCTCTATGTTCCCGAGGGCCTACAGTTACAACTCCGCTACCAGACTGTAGCAATTCAAAAGTTACGTCGAATGAGCCTATCGGCGTATTCCTGGCTATTGTAGTTTAGGAGATATTGGCAGATTTAGCCATTTTGGGGGGTATGAAAATTTATGAAAAGCTCAATTACAACAAGATTTCTCTATGTTCCCGAGGGCCTACAGTTACAACTCCGCTACCAGACTGTAGCAATTCAAAAGTTACGTCGAATGAGCCTATCGGCGTATTCCTGGCTATTGTAGTTTAGGAGATATTGGCAGATTTAGCCATTTTGGGGGGTATGAAAATTTATGAAAAGTTCAATTACACATGGATTTCTCTATGTTCCCGAGGGCCTACAGTTACAACTCCGCTACCAGACTGTAGCAATTCAAAAGTTACGTCGAATGAGCCTATCGGCGTATTCCTGGCTATTGTAGTTTAGGAGATATTGGCAGATTTAGCCATTTTGGGGGGTATGAAAATTTATGAAAAGTTCAATTACACCAAGATTTCTCTATGTTCCCGAGGGCCTACAGTTACAACTCCGCTACCAGACTGTAGCAATTCAAAAGTTACGTCGAATGAGCCTATCGGCATATTCCTGGCTATTGTAGTTTAGGAGATATTGGCAGATTTAGCCATTTTGGGGGGTATGAAAATTTATGAAAAGTTCAATTACACCAAGATTTCTCTATGTTCCCGAGGGCCTACAGTTACAACTCCGC
>NW_027648682.1:0-58261 GCF_051294905.1 Botryllus schlosseri | reverse complement strand
TGAAAATTTCTGAAAAGTTCAATTGGACCAAGATTTTTCTATGTTCCCGAAGGCCTACAGCTACAACTCCGCTACCAGATTGTAGCACTCCGAAAGTTACATCGAATGAGCCTATCGGCGTATTCCTAGGTATTGTAGTTTAGGAGATATTGACAGATTTAGACATTTTTGGGGGTATGAAAATTTCTGAAAAGTTCAATTGGACCAAGATTTTTCTATGTTCCCGAAGGCCTACAGCTACAACTCCGCTACCAGATTGTAGCACTCCGAAAGTTACATCGAATGAGCCTATCGGCGTATTCCTAGGTATTGTAGTTTAGGAGATATTGACAGATTTAGACATTTTTGGGGGTATGAAAATTTCTGAAAAGTTCAATTGGACCAAGATTTTTCTATGTTCCCGAAGGCCTACAGCTACAACTCCGCTACCAGATTGTAGCACTCCGAAAGTTACATCGAATGAGCCTATCGGCGTATTCCTAGGTATTGTAGTTTAGGAGATATTGACAGATTTAGACATTTTTGGGGGTATGAAAATTTCTGAAAAGTTCAATTGGACCAAGATTTTTCTATGTTCCCGAAGGCCTACAGCTACAACTCCGCTACCAGATTGTAGCACTCCGAAAGTTACATCGAATGAGCCTATCGGCGTATTCCTAGGTATTGTAGTTTAGGAGATATTGACAGATTTAGACATTTTTGGGGGTATGAAAATTTCTGAAAAGTTCAATTGGACCAAGATTTTTCTATGTTCCCGAAGGCCTACAGCTACAACTCCGCTACCAGATTGTAGCACTCCGAAAGTTACATCGAATGAGCCTATCGGCGTATTCCTAGGTATTGTAGTTTAGGAGATATTGACAGATTTAGACATTTTTGGGGGTATGAAAATTTCTGAAAAGTTCAATTGGACCAAGATTTTTCTATGTTCCCGAAGGCCTACAGCTACAACTCCGCTACCAGATTGTAGCACTCCGAAAGTTACATCGAATGAGCCTATCGGCGTATTCCTAGGTATTGTAGTTTAGGAGATATTGACAGATTTAGACATTTTTGGGGGTATGAAAATTTCTGAAAAGTTCAATTGGACCAAGATTTTTCTATGTTCCCGAAGGCCTACAGCTACAACTCCGCTACCAGATTGTAGCACTCCGAAAGTTACATCGAATGAGCCTATCGGCGTATTCCTAGGTATTGTAGTTTAGGAGATATTGACAGATTTAGACATTTTTGGGGGTATGAAAATTTCTGAAAAGTTCAATTGGACCAAGATTTTTCTATGTTCCCGAAGGCCTACAGCTACAACTCCGCTACCAGATTGTAGCACTCCGAAAGTTACATCGAATGAGCCTATCGGCGTATTCCTAGGTATTGTAGTTTAGGAGATATTGACAGATTTAGACATTTTTGGGGGTATGAAAATTTCTGAAAAGTTCAATTGGACCAAGATTTTTCTATGTTCCCGAAGGCCTACAGCTACAACTCCGCTACCAGATTGTAGCACTCCGAAAGTTACATCGAATGAGCCTATCGGCGTATTCCTAGGTATTGTAGTTTAGGAGATATTGACAGATTTAGACATTTTTGGGGGTATGAAAATTTCTGAAAAGTTCAATTGGACCAAGATTTTTCTATGTTCCCGAAGGCCTACAGCTACAACTCCGCTACCAGATTGTAGCACTCCGAAAGTTACATCGAATGAGCCTATCGGCGTATTCCTAGGTATTGTAGTTTAGGAGATATTGACAGATTTAGACATTTTTGGGGGTATGAAAATTTCTGAAAAGTTCAATTGGACCAAGATTTTTCTATGTTCCCGAAGGCCTACAGCTACAACTCCGCTACCAGATTGTAGCACTCCGAAAGTTACATCGAATGAGCCTATCGGCGTATTCCTAGGTATTGTAGTTTAGGAGATATTGACAGATTTAGACATTTTTGGGGGTATGAAAATTTCTGAAAAGTTCAATTGGACCAAGATTTTTCTATGTTCCCGAAGGCCTACAGCTACAACTCCGCTACCAGATTGTAGCACTCCGAAAGTTACATCGAATGAGCCTATCGGCGTATTCCTAGGTATTGTAGTTTAGGAGATATTGACAGATTTAGACATTTTTGGGGGTATGAAAATTTCTGAAAAGTTCAATTGGACCAAGATTTTTCTATGTTCCCGAAGGCCTACAGCTACAACTCCGCTACCAGATTGTAGCACTCCGAAAGTTACATCGAATGAGCCTATCGGCGTATTCCTAGGTATTGTAGTTTAGGAGATATTGACAGATTTAGACATTTTTGGGGGTATGAAAATTTCTGAAAAGTTCAATTGGACCAAGATTTTTCTATGTTCCCGAAGGCCTACAGCTACAACTCCGCTACCAGATTGTAGCACTCCGAAAGTTACATCGAATGAGCCTATCGGCGTATTCCTAGGTATTGTAGTTTAGGAGATATTGACAGATTTAGACATTTTTGGGGGTATGAAAATTTCTGAAAAGTTCAATTGGACCAAGATTTTTCTATGTTCCCGAAGGCCTACAGCTACAACTCCGCTACCAGATTGTAGCACTCCGAAAGTTACATCGAATGAGCCTATCGGCGTATTCCTAGGTATTGTAGTTTAGGAGATATTGACAGATTTAGACATTTTTGGGGGTATGAAAATTTCTGAAAAGTTCAATTGGACCAAGATTTTTCTATGTTCCCGAAGGCCTACAGCTACAACTCCGCTACCAGATTGTAGCACTCCGAAAGTTACATCGAATGAGCCTATCGGCGTATTCCTAGGTATTGTAGTTTAGGAGATATTGACAGATTTAGACATTTTTGGGGGTATGAAAATTTCTGAAAAGTTCAATTGGACCAAGATTTTTCTATGTTCCCGAAGGCCTACAGCTACAACTCCGCTACCAGATTGTAGCACTCCGAAAGTTACATCGAATGAGCCTATCGGCGTATTCCTAGGTATTGTAGTTTAGGAGATATTGACAGATTTAGACATTTTTGGGGGTATGAAAATTTCTGAAAAGTTCAATTGGACCAAGATTTTTCTATGTTCCCGAAGGCCTACAGCTACAACTCCGCTACCAGATTGTAGCACTCCGAAAGTTACATCGAATGAGCCTATCGGCGTATTCCTAGGTATTGTAGTTTAGGAGATATTGACAGATTTAGACATTTTTGGGGGTATGAAAATTTCTGAAAAGTTCAATTGGACCAAGATTTTTCTATGTTCCCGAAGGCCTACAGCTACAACTCCGCTACCAGATTGTAGCACTCCGAAAGTTACATCGAATGAGCCTATCGGCGTATTCCTAGGTATTGTAGTTTAGGAGATATTGACAGATTTAGACATTTTTGGGGGTATGAAAATTTCTGAAAAGTTCAATTGGACCAAGATTTTTCTATGTTCCCGAAGGCCTACAGCTACAACTCC
The DNA here is from genome assembly GCF_051294905.1 of Botryllus schlosseri. Taxonomy (NCBI): domain Eukaryota; kingdom Metazoa; phylum Chordata; class Ascidiacea; order Stolidobranchia; family Styelidae; genus Botryllus; species Botryllus schlosseri. Next base: position 54,828 of record NW_027648682.1, on the reverse strand, counting down.
GCTACCAGATTGTAGCACTCCGAAAGTTACATCGAATGAGCCTATCGGCGTATTCCTAGGTATTGTAGTTTAGGAGATATTGACAGATTTAGACATTTTTGGGGGTATGAAAATTTCTGAAAAGTTCAATTGGACCAAGATTTTTCTATGTTCCCGAAGGCCTACAGCTACAACTCCGCTACCAGATTGTAGCACTCCGAAAGTTACATCGAATGAGCCTATCGGCGTATTCCTAGGTATTGTAGTTTAGGAGATATTGACAGATTTAGACATTTTTGGGGGTATGAAAATTTCTGAAAAGTTCAATTGGACCAAGATTTTTCTATGTTCCCGAAGGCCTACAGCTACAACTCCGCTACCAGATTGTAGCACTCCGAAAGTTACATCGAATGAGCCTATCGGCGTATTCCTAGGTATTGTAGTTTAGGAGATATTGACAGATTTAGACATTTTTGGGGGTATGAAAATTTCTGAAAAGTTCAATTGGACCAAGATTTTTCTATGTTCCCGAAGGCCTACAGCTACAACTCCGCTACCAGATTGTAGCACTCCGAAAGTTACATCGAATGAGCCTATCGGCGTATTCCTAGGTATTGTAGTTTAGGAGATATTGACAGATTTAGACATTTTTGGGGGTATGAAAATTTCTGAAAAGTTCAATTGGACCAAGATTTTTCTATGTTCCCGAAGGCCTACAGCTACAACTCCGCTACCAGATTGTAGCACTCCGAAAGTTACATCGAATGAGCCTATCGGCGTATTCCTAGGTATTGTAGTTTAGGAGATATTGACAGATTTAGACATTTTTGGGGGTATGAAAATTTCTGAAAAGTTCAATTGGACCAAGATTTTTCTATGTTCCCGAAGGCCTACAGCTACAACTCCGCTACCAGATTGTAGCACTCCGAAAGTTACATCGAATGAGCCTATCGGCGTATTCCTAGGTATTGTAGTTTAGGAGATATTGACAGATTTAGACATTTTTGGGGGTATGAAAATTTCTGAAAAGTTCAATTGGACCAAGATTTTTCTATGTTCCCGAAGGCCTACAGCTACAACTCCGCTACCAGATTGTAGCACTCCGAAAGTTACATCGAATGAGCCTATCGGCGTATTCCTAGGTATTGTAGTTTAGGAGATATTGACAGATTTAGACATTTTTGGGGGTATGAAAATTTCTGAAAAGTTCAATTGGACCAAGATTTTTCTATGTTCCCGAAGGCCTACAGCTACAACTCCGCTACCAGATTGTAGCACTCCGAAAGTTACATCGAATGAGCCTATCGGCGTATTCCTAGGTATTGTAGTTTAGGAGATATTGACAGATTTAGACATTTTTGGGGGTATGAAAATTTCTGAAAAGTTCAATTGGACCAAGATTTTTCTATGTTCCCGAAGGCCTACAGCTACAACTCCGCTACCAGATTGTAGCACTCCGAAAGTTACATCGAATGAGCCTATCGGCGTATTCCTAGGTATTGTAGTTTAGGAGATATTGACAGATTTAGACATTTTTGGGGGTATGAAAATTTCTGAAAAGTTCAATTGGACCAAGATTTTTCTATGTTCCCGAAGGCCTACAGCTACAACTCCGCTACCAGATTGTAGCACTCCGAAAGTTACATCGAATGAGCCTATCGGCGTATTCCTAGGTATTGTAGTTTAGGAGATATTGACAGATTTAGACATTTTTGGGGGTATGAAAATTTCTGAAAAGTTCAATTGGACCAAGATTTTTCTATGTTCCCGAAGGCCTACAGCTACAACTCCGCTACCAGATTGTAGCACTCCGAAAGTTACATCGAATGAGCCTATCGGCGTATTCCTAGGTATTGTAGTTTAGGAGATATTGACAGATTTAGACATTTTTGGGGGTATGAAAATTTCTGAAAAGTTCAATTGGACCAAGATTTTTCTATGTTCCCGAAGGCCTACAGCTACAACTCCGCTACCAGATTGTAGCACTCCGAAAGTTACATCGAATGAGCCTATCGGCGTATTCCTAGGTATTGTAGTTTAGGAGATATTGACAGATTTAGACATTTTTGGGGGTATGAAAATTTCTGAAAAGTTCAATTGGACCAAGATTTTTCTATGTTCCCGAAGGCCTACAGCTACAACTCCGCTACCAGATTGTAGCACTCCGAAAGTTACATCGAATGAGCCTATCGGCGTATTCCTAGGTATTGTAGTTTAGGAGATATTGACAGATTTAGACATTTTTGGGGGTATGAAAATTTCTGAAAAGTTCAATTGGACCAAGATTTTTCTATGTTCCCGAAGGCCTACAGCTACAACTCCGCTACCAGATTGTAGCACTCCGAAAGTTACATCGAATGAGCCTATCGGCGTATTCCTAGGTATTGTAGTTTAGGAGATATTGACAGATTTAGACATTTTTGGGGGTATGAAAATTTCTGAAAAGTTCAATTGGACCAAGATTTTTCTATGTTCCCGAAGGCCTACAGCTACAACTCCGCTACCAGATTGTAGCACTCCGAAAGTTACATCGAATGAGCCTATCGGCGTATTCCTAGGTATTGTAGTTTAGGAGATATTGACAGATTTAGACATTTTTGGGGGTATGAAAATTTCTGAAAAGTTCAATTGGACCAAGATTTTTCTATGTTCCCGAAGGCCTACAGCTACAACTCCGCTACCAGATTGTAGCACTCCGAAAGTTACATCGAATGAGCCTATCGGCGTATTCCTAGGTATTGTAGTTTAGGAGATATTGACAGATTTAGACATTTTTGGGGGTATGAAAATTTCTGAAAAGTTCAATTGGACCAAGATTTTTCTATGTTCCCGAAGGCCTACAGCTACAACTCCGCTACCAGATTGTAGCACTCCGAAAGTTACATCGAATGAGCCTATCGGCGTATTCCTAGGTATTGTAGTTTAGGAGATATTGACAGATTTAGACATTTTTGGGGGTATGAAAATTTCTGAAAAGTTCAATTGGACCAAGATTTTTCTATGTTCCCGAAGGCCTACAGCTACAACTCCGCTACCAGATTGTAGCACTCCGAAAGTTACATCGAATGAGCCTATCGGCGTATTCCTAGGTATTGTAGTTTAGGAGATATTGACAGATTTAGACATTTTTGGGGGTATGAAAATTTCTGAAAAGTTCAATTGGACCAAGATTTTTCTATGTTCCCGAAGGCCTACAGCTACAACTCCGCTACCAGATTGTAGCACTCCGAAAGTTACATCGAATGAGCCTATCGGCGTATTCCTAGGTATTGTAGTTTAGGAGATATTGACAGATTTAGACATTTTTGGGGGTATGAAAATTTCTGAAAAGTTCAATTGGACCAAGATTTTTCTATGTTCCCGAAGGCCTACAGCTACAACTCCGCTACCAGATTGTAGCACTCCGAAAGTTACATCGAATGAGCCTATCGGCGTATTCCTAGGTATTGTAGTTTAGGAGATATTGACAGATTTAGACATTTTTGGGGGTATGAAAATTTCTGAAAAGTTCAATTGGACCAAGATTTTTCTATGTTCCCGAAGGCCTACAGCTACAACTCCGCTACCAGATTGTAGCACTCCGAAAGTTACATCGAATGAGCCTATCGGCGTATTCCTAGGTATTGTAGTTTAGGAGATATTGACAGATTTAGACATTTTTGGGGGTATGAAAATTTCTGAAAAGTTCAATTGGACCAAGATTTTTCTATGTTCCCGAAGGCCTACAGCTACAACTCCGCTACCAGATTGTAGCACTCCGAAAGTTACATCGAATGAGCCTATCGGCGTATTCCTAGGTATTGTAGTTTAGGAGATATTGACAGATTTAGACATTTTTGGGGGTATGAAAATTTCTGAAAAGTTCAATTGGACCAAGATTTTTCTATGTTCCCGAAGGCCTACAGCTACAACTCCGCTACCAGATTGTAGCACTCCGAAAGTTACATCGAATGAGCCTATCGGCGTATTCCTAGGTATTGTAGTTTAGGAGATATTGACAGATTTAGACATTTTTGGGGGTATGAAAATTTCTGAAAAGTTCAATTGGACCAAGATTTTTCTATGTTCCCGAAGGCCTACAGCTACAACTCCGCTACCAGATTGTAGCACTCCGAAAGTTACATCGAATGAGCCTATCGGCGTATTCCTAGGTATTGTAGTTTAGGAGATATTGACAGATTTAGACATTTTTGGGGGTATGAAAATTTCTGAAAAGTTCAATTGGACCAAGATTTTTCTATGTTCCCGAAGGCCTACAGCTACAACTCCGCTACCAGATTGTAGCACTCCGAAAGTTACATCGAATGAGCCTATCGGCGTATTCCTAGGTATTGTAGTTTAGGAGATATTGACAGATTTAGACATTTTTGGGGGTATGAAAATTTCTGAAAAGTTCAATTGGACCAAGATTTTTCTATGTTCCCGAAGGCCTACAGCTACAACTCCGCTACCAGATTGTAGCACTCCGAAAGTTACATCGAATGAGCCTATCGGCGTATTCCTAGGTATTGTAGTTTAGGAGATATTGACAGATTTAGACATTTTTGGGGGTATGAAAATTTCTGAAAAGTTCAATTGGACCAAGATTTTTCTATGTTCCCGAAGGCCTACAGCTACAACTCCGCTACCAGATTGTAGCACTCCGAAAGTTACATCGAATGAGCCTATCGGCGTATTCCTAGGTATTGTAGTTTAGGAGATATTGACAGATTTAGACATTTTTGGGGGTATGAAAATTTCTGAAAAGTTCAATTGGACCAAGATTTTTCTATGTTCCCGAAGGCCTACAGCTACAACTCCGCTACCAGATTGTAGCACTCCGAAAGTTACATCGAATGAGCCTATCGGCGTATTCCTAGGTATTGTAGTTTAGGAGATATTGACAGATTTAGACATTTTTGGGGGTATGAAAATTTCTGAAAAGTTCAATTGGACCAAGATTTTTCTATGTTCCCGAAGGCCTACAGCTACAACTCTCGCTACCAGATTGTAGCACTCCGAAAGTTACATCGAATGAGCCTATCGGCGTATTCCTAGGTATTGTAGTTTAGGAGATATTGACAGATTTAGACATTTTTGGGGGTATGAAAATTTCTGAAAAGTTCAATTGGACCAAGATTTTTCTATGTTCCCGAAGGCCTACAGCTACAACTCCGCTACCAGATTGTAGCACTCCGAAAGTTACATCGAATGAGCCTATCGGCGTATTCCTAGGTATTGTAGTTTAGGAGATATTGACAGATTTAGACATTTTTGGGGGTATGAAAATTTCTGAAAAGTTCAATTGGACCAAGATTTTTCTATGTTCCCGAAGGCCTACAGCTACAACTCCGCTACCAGATTGTAGCACTCCGAAAGTTACATCGAATGAGCCTATCGGCGTATTCCTAGGTATTGTAGTTTAGGAGATATTGACAGATTTAGACATTTTTGGGGGTATGAAAATTTCTGAAAAGTTCAATTGGACCAAGATTTTTCTATGTTCCCGAAGGCCTACAGCTACAACTCCGCTACCAGATTGTAGCACTCCGAAAGTTACATCGAATGAGCCTATCGGCGTATTCCTAGGTATTGTAGTTTAGGAGATATTGACAGATTTAGACATTTTTGGGGGTATGAAAATTTCTGAAAAGTTCAATTGGACCAAGATTTTTCTATGTTCCCGAAGGCCTACAGCTACAACTCCGCTACCAGATTGTAGCACTCCGAAAGTTACATCGAATGAGCCTATCGGCGTATTCCTAGGTATTGTAGTTTAGGAGATATTGACAGATTTAGACATTTTTGGGGGTATGAAAATTTCTGAAAAGTTCAATTGGACCAAGATTTTTCTATGTTCCCGAAGGCCTACAGCTACAACTCCGCTACCAGATTGTAGCACTCCGAAAGTTACATCGAATGAGCCTATCGGCGTATTCCTAGGTATTGTAGTTTAGGAGATATTGACAGATTTAGACATTTTTGGGGGTATGAAAATTTCTGAAAAGTTCAATTGGACCAAGATTTTTCTATGTTCCCGAAGGCCTACAGCTACAACTCCGCTACCAGATTGTAGCACTCCGAAAGTTACATCGAATGAGCCTATCGGCGTATTCCTAGGTATTGTAGTTTAGGAGATATTGACAGATTTAGACATTATTGGGGGTATGAAAATTTCTGAAAAGTTCAATTGGACCAAGATTTTTCTATGTTCCCGAAGGCCTACAGCTACAACTCCGCTACCAGATTGTAGCACTCCGAAAGTTACATCGAATGAGCCTATCGGCGTATTCCTAGGTATTGTAGTTTAGGAGATATTGACAGATTTAGACATTTTTGGGGGTATGAAAATTTCTGAAAAGTTCAATTGGACCAAGATTTTTCTATGTTCCCGAAGGCCTACAGCTACAACTCCGCTACCAGATTGTAGCACTCCGAAAGTTACATCGAATGAGCCTATCGGCGTATTCCTAGGTATTGTAGTTTAGGAGATATTGACAGATTTAGACATTTTTGGGGGTATGAAAATTTCTGAAAAGTTCAATTGGACCAAGATTTTTCTATGTTCCCGAAGGCCTACAGCTACAACTCCGCTACCAGATTGTAGCACTCCGAAAGTTACATCGAATGAGCCTATCGGCGTATTCCTAGGTATTGTAGTTTAGGAGATATTGACAGATTTAGACATTTTTGGGGGTATGAAAATTTCTGAAAAGTTCAATTGGACCAAGATTTTTCTATGTTCCCGAAGGCCTACAGCTACAACTCCGCTACCAGATTGTAGCACTCCGAAAGTTACATCGAATGAGCCTATCGGCGTATTCCTAGGTATTGTAGTTTAGGAGATATTGACAGATTTAGACATTTTTGGGGGTATGAAAATTTCTGAAAAGTTCAATTGGACCAAGATTTTTCTATGTTCCCGAAGGCCTACAGCTACAACTCCGCTACCAGATTGTAGCACTCCGAAAGTTACATCGAATGAGCCTATCGGCGTATTCCTAGGTATTGTAGTTTAGGAGATATTGACAGATTTAGACATTTTTGGGGGTATGAAAATTTCTGAAAAGTTCAATTGGACCAAGATTTTTCTATGTTCCCGAAGGCCTACAGCTACAACTCCGCTACCAGATTGTAGCACTCCGAAAGTTACATCGAATGAGCCTATCGGCGTATTCCTAGGTATTGTAGTTTAGGAGATATTGACAGATTTAGACATTTTTGGGGGTATGAAAATTTCTGAAAAGTTCAATTGGACCAAGATTTTTCTATGTTCCCGAAGGCCTACAGCTACAACTCCGCTACCAGATTGTAGCACTCCGAAAGTTACATCGAATGAGCCTATCGGCGTATTCCTAGGTATTGTAGTTTAGGAGATATTGACAGATTTAGACATTTTTGGGGGTATGAAAATTTCTGAAAAGTTCAATTGGACCAAGATTTTTCTATGTTCCCGAAGGCCTACAGCTACAACTCCGCTACCAGATTGTAGCACTCCGAAAGTTACATCGAATGAGCCTATCGGCGTATTCCTAGGTATTGTAGTTTAGGAGATATTGACAGATTTAGACATTTTTGGGGGTATGAAAATTTCTGAAAAGTTCAATTGGACCAAGATTTTTCTATGTTCCCGAAGGCCTACAGCTACAACTCCGCTACCAGATTGTAGCACTCCGAAAGTTACATCGAATGAGCCTATCGGCGTATTCCTAGGTATTGTAGTTTAGGAGATATTGACAGATTTAGACATTTTCGGGGGTATGAAAATTTCTGAAAAGTTCAATTGGACCAAGATTTTTCTATGTTCCCGAAGGCCTACAGCTACAACTCCGCTACCAGATTGTAGCACTCCGAAAGTTACATCGAATGAGCCTATCGGCGTATTCCTAGGTATTGTAGTTTAGGAGATATTGACAGATTTAGACATTTTTGGGGGTATGAAAATTTCTGAAAAGTTCAATTGGACCAAGATTTTTCTATGTTCCCGAAGGCCTACAGCTACAACTCCGCTACCAGATTGTAGCACTCCGAAAGTTACATCGAATGAGCCTATCGGCGTATTCCTAGGTATTGTAGTTTAGGAGATATTGACAGATTTAGACATTTTTGGGGGTATGAAAATTTCTGAAAAGTTCAATTGGACCAAGATTTTTCTATGTTCCCGAAGGCCTACAGCTACAACTCCGCTACCAGATTGTAGCACTCCGAAAGTTACATCGAATGAGCCTATCGGCGTATTCCTAGGTATTGTAGTTTAGGAGATATTGACAGATTTAGACATTTTTGGGGGTATGAAAATTTCTGAAAAGTTCAATTGGACCAAGATTTTTCTATGTTCCCGAAGGCCTACAGCTACAACTCCGCTACCAGATTGTAGCACTCCGAAAGTTACATCGAATGAGCCTATCGGCGTATTCCTAGGTATTGTAGTTTAGGAGATATTGACAGATTTAGACATTTTTGGGGGTATGAAAATTTCTGAAAAGTTCAATTGGACCAAGATTTTTCTATGTTCCCGAAGGCCTACAGCTACAACTCCGCTACCAGATTGTAGCACTCCGAAAGTTACATCGAATGAGCCTATCGGCGTATTCCTAGGTATTGTAGTTTAGGAGATATTGACAGATTTAGACATTTTTGGGGGTATGAAAATTTCTGAAAAGTTCAATTGGACCAAGATTTTTCTATGTTCCCGAAGGCCTACAGCTACAACTCCGCTACCAGATTGTAGCACTCCGAAAGTTACATCGAATGAGCCTATCGGCGTATTCCTAGGTATTGTAGTTTAGGAGATATTGACAGATTTAGACATTTTTGGGGGTATGAAAATTTCTGAAAAGTTCAATTGGACCAAGATTTTTCTATGTTCCCGAAGGCCTACAGCTACAACTCCGCTACCAGATTGTAGCACTCCGAAAGTTACATCGAATGAGCCTATCGGCGTATTCCTAGGTATTGTAGTTTAGGAGATATTGACAGATTTAGACATTTTTGGGGGTATGAAAATTTCTGAAAAGTTCAATTGGACCAAGATTTTTCTATGTTCCCGAAGGCCTACAGCTACAACTCCGCTACCAGATTGTAGCACTCCGAAAGTTACATCGAATGAGCCTATCGGCGTATTCCTAGGTATTGTAGTTTAGGAGATATTGACAGATTTAGACATTTTTGGGGGTATGAAAATTTCTGAAAAGTTCAATTGGACCAAGATTTTTCTATGTTCCCGAAGGCCTACAGCTACAACTCCGCTACCAGATTGTAGCACTCCGAAAGTTACATCGAATGAGCCTATCGGCGTATTCCTAGGTATTGTAGTTTAGGAGATATTGACAGATTTAGACATTTTTGGGGGTATGAAAATTTCTGAAAAGTTCAATTGGACCAAGATTTTTCTATGTTCCCGAAGGCCTACAGCTACAACTCCGCTACCAGATTGTAGCACTCCGAAAGTTACATCGAATGAGCCTATCGGCGTATTCCTAGGTATTGTAGTTTAGGAGATATTGACAGATTTAGACATTTTTGGGGGTATGAAAATTTCTGAAAAGTTCAATTGGACCAAGATTTTTCTATGTTCCCGAAGGCCTACAGCTACAACTCCGCTACCAGATTGTAGCACTCCGAAAGTTACATCGAATGAGCCTATCGGCGTATTCCTAGGTATTGTAGTTTAGGAGATATTGACAGATTTAGACATTTTTGGGGGTATGAAAATTTCTGAAAAGTTCAATTGGACCAAGATTTTTCTATGTTCCCGAAGGCCTACAGCTACAACTCCGCTACCAGATTGTAGCACTCCGAAAGTTACATCGAATGAGCCTATCGGCGTATTCCTAGGTATTGTAGTTTAGGAGATATTGACAGATTTAGACATTTTTGGGGGTATGAAAATTTCTGAAAAGTTCAATTGGACCAAGATTTTTCTATGTTCCCGAAGGCCTACAGCTACAACTCCGCTACCAGATTGTAGCACTCCGAAAGTTACATCGAATGAGCCTATCGGCGTATTCCTAGGTATTGTAGTTTAGGAGATATTGACAGATTTAGACATTTTTGGGGGTATGAAAATTTCTGAAAAGTTCAATTGGACCAAGATTTTTCTATGTTCCCGAAGGCCTACAGCTACAACTCCGCTACCAGATTGTAGCACTCCGAAAGTTACATCGAATGAGCCTATCGGCGTATTCCTAGGTATTGTAGTTTAGGAGATATTGACAGATTTAGACATTTTTGGGGGTATGAAAATTTCTGAAAAGTTCAATTGGACCAAGATTTTTCTATGTTCCCGAAGGCCTACAGCTACAACTCCGCTACCAGATTGTAGCACTCCGAAAGTTACATCGAATGAGCCTATCGGCGTATTCCTAGGTATTGTAGTTTAGGAGATATTGACAGATTTAGACATTTTTGGGGGTATGAAAATTTCTGAAAAGTTCAATTGGACCAAGATTTTTCTATGTTCCCGAAGGCCTACAGCTACAACTCCGCTACCAGATTGTAGCACTCCGAAAGTTACATCGAATGAGCCTATCGGCGTATTCCTAGGTATTGTAGTTTAGGAGATATTGACAGATTTAGACATTTTTGGGGGTATGAAAATTTCTGAAAAGTTCAATTGGACCAAGATTTTTCTATGTTCCCGAAGGCCTACAGCTACAACTCCGCTACCAGATTGTAGCACTCCGAAAGTTACATCGAATGAGCCTATCGGCGTATTCCTAGGTATTGTAGTTTAGGAGATATTGACAGATTTAGACATTTTTGGGGGTATGAAAATTTCTGAAAAGTTCAATTGGACCAAGATTTTTCTATGTTCCCGAAGGCCTACAGCTACAACTCCGCTACCAGATTGTAGCACTCCGAAAGTTACATCGAATGAGCCTATCGGCGTATTCCTAGGTATTGTAGTTTAGGAGATATTGACAGATTTAGACATTTTTGGGGGTATGAAAATTTCTGAAAAGTTCAATTGGACCAAGATTTTTCTATGTTCCCGAAGGCCTACAGCTACAACTCCGCTACCAGATTGTAGCACTCCGAAAGTTACATCGAATGAGCCTATCGGCGTATTCCTAGGTATTGTAGTTTAGGAGATATTGACAGATTTAGACATTTTTGGGGGTATGAAAATTTCTGAAAAGTTCAATTGGACCAAGATTTTTCTATGTTCCCGAAGGCCTACAGCTACAACTCCGCTACCAGATTGTAGCACTCCGAAAGTTACATCGAATGAGCCTATCGGCGTATTCCTAGGTATTGTAGTTTAGGAGATATTGACAGATTTAGACATTTTTGGGGGTATGAAAATTTCTGAAAAGTTCAATTGGACCAAGATTTTTCTATGTTCCCGAAGGCCTACAGCTACAACTCCGCTACCAGATTGTAGCACTCCGAAAGTTACATCGAATGAGCCTATCGGCGTATTCCTAGGTATTGTAGTTTAGGAGATATTGACAGATTTAGACATTTTTGGGGGTATGAAAATTTCTGAAAAGTTCAATTGGACCAAGATTTTTCTATGTTCCCGAAGGCCTACAGCTACAACTCCGCTACCAGATTGTAGCACTCCGAAAGTTACATCGAATGAGCCTATCGGCGTATTCCTAGGTATTGTAGTTTAGGAGATATTGACAGATTTAGACATTTTTGGGGGTATGAAAATTTCTGAAAAGTTCAATTGGACCAAGATTTTTCTATGTTCCCGAAGGCCTACAGCTACAACTCCGCTACCAGATTGTAGCACTCCGAAAGTTACATCGAATGAGCCTATCGGCGTATTCCTAGGTATTGTAGTTTAGGAGATATTGACAGATTTAGACATTTTTGGGGGTATGAAAATTTCTGAAAAGTTCAATTGGACCAAGATTTTTCTATGTTCCCGAAGGCCTACAGCTACAACTCCGCTACCAGATTGTAGCACTCCGAAAGTTACATCGAATGAGCCTATCGGCGTATTCCTAGGTATTGTAGTTTAGGAGATATTGACAGATTTAGACATTTTTGGGGGTATGAAAATTTCTGAAAAGTTCAATTGGACCAAGATTTTTCTATGTTCCCGAAGGCCTACAGCTACAACTCCGCTACCAGATTGTAGCACTCCGAAAGTTACATCGAATGAGCCTATCGGCGTATTCCTAGGTATTGTAGTTTAGGAGATATTGACAGATTTAGACATTTTTGGGGGTATGAAAATTTCTGAAAAGTTCAATTGGACCAAGATTTTTCTATGTTCCCGAAGGCCTACAGCTACAACTCCGCTACCAGATTGTAGCACTCCGAAAGTTACATCGAATGAGCCTATCGGCGTATTCCTAGGTATTGTAGTTTAGGAGATATTGACAGATTTAGACATTTTTGGGGGTATGAAAATTTCTGAAAAGTTCAATTGGACCAAGATTTTTCTATGTTCCCGAAGGCCTACAGCTACAACTCCGCTACCAGATTGTAGCACTCCGAAAGTTACATCGAATGAGCCTATCGGCGTATTCCTAGGTATTGTAGTTTAGGAGATATTGACAGATTTAGACATTTTTGGGGGTATGAAAATTTCTGAAAAGTTCAATTGGACCAAGATTTTTCTATGTTCCCGAAGGCCTACAGCTACAACTCCGCTACCAGATTGTAGCACTCCGAAAGTTACATCGAATGAGCCTATCGGCGTATTCCTAGGTATTGTAGTTTAGGAGATATTGACAGATTTAGACATTTTTGGGGGTATGAAAATTTCTGAAAAGTTCAATTGGACCAAGATTTTTCTATGTTCCCGAAGGCCTACAGCTACAACTCCGCTACCAGATTGTAGCACTCCGAAAGTTACATCGAATGAGCCTATCGGCGTATTCCTAGGTATTGTAGTTTAGGAGATATTGACAGATTTAGACATTTTTGGGGGTATGAAAATTTCTGAAAAGTTCAATTGGACCAAGATTTTTCTATGTTCCCGAAGGCCTACAGCTACAACTCCGCTACCAGATTGTAGCACTCCGAAAGTTACATCGAATGAGCCTATCGGCGTATTCCTAGGTATTGTAGTTTAGGAGATATTGACAGATTTAGACATTTTTGGGGGTATGAAAATTTCTGAAAAGTTCAATTGGACCAAGATTTTTCTATGTTCCCGAAGGCCTACAGCTACAACTCCGCTACCAGATTGTAGCACTCCGAAAGTTACATCGAATGAGCCTATCGGCGTATTCCTAGGTATTGTAGTTTAGGAGATATTGACAGATTTAGACATTTTTGGGGGTATGAAAATTTCTGAAAAGTTCAATTGGACCAAGATTTTTCTATGTTCCCGAAGGCCTACAGCTACAACTCCGCTACCAGATTGTAGCACTCCGAAAGTTACATCGAATGAGCCTATCGGCGTATTCCTAGGTATTGTAGTTTAGGAGATATTGACAGATTTAGACATTTTTGGGGGTATGAAAATTTCTGAAAAGTTCAATTGGACCAAGATTTTTCTATGTTCCCGAAGGCCTACAGCTACAACTCCGCTACCAGATTGTAGCACTCCGAAAGTTACATCGAATGAGCCTATCGGCGTATTCCTAGGTATTGTAGTTTAGGAGATATTGACAGATTTAGACATTTTTGGGGGTATGAAAATTTCTGAAAAGTTCAATTGGACCAAGATTTTTCTATGTTCCCGAAGGCCTACAGCTACAACTCCGCTACCAGATTGTAGCACTCCGAAAGTTACATCGAATGAGCCTATCGGCGTATTCCTAGGTATTGTAGTTTAGGAGATATTGACAGATTTAGACATTTTTGGGGGTATGAAAATTTCTGAAAAGTTCAATTGGACCAAGATTTTTCTATGTTCCCGAAGGCCTACAGCTACAACTCCGCTACCAGATTGTAGCACTCCGAAAGTTACATCGAATGAGCCTATCGGCGTATTCCTAGGTATTGTAGTTTAGGAGATATTGACAGATTTAGACATTTTTGGGGGTATGAAAATTTCTGAAAAGTTCAATTGGACCAAGATTTTTCTATGTTCCCGAAGGCCTACAGCTACAACTCCGCTACCAGATTGTAGCACTCCGAAAGTTACATCGAATGAGCCTATCGGCGTATTCCTAGGTATTGTAGTTTAGGAGATATTGACAGATTTAGACATTTTTGGGGGTATGAAAATTTCTGAAAAGTTCAATTGGACCAAGATTTTTCTATGTTCCCGAAGGCCTACAGCTACAACTCCGCTACCAGATTGTAGCACTCCGAAAGTTACATCGAATGAGCCTATCGGCGTATTCCTAGGTATTGTAGTTTAGGAGATATTGACAGATTTAGACATTTTTGGGGGTATGAAAATTTCTGAAAAGTTCAATTGGACCAAGATTTTTCTATGTTCCCGAAGGCCTACAGCTACAACTCCGCTACCAGATTGTAGCACTCCGAAAGTTACATCGAATGAGCCTATCGGCGTATTCCTAGGTATTGTAGTTTAGGAGATATTGACAGATTTAGACATTTTTGGGGGTATGAAAATTTCTGAAAAGTTCAATTGGACCAAGATTTTTCTATGTTCCCGAAGGCCTACAGCTACAACTCCGCTACCAGATTGTAGCACTCCGAAAGTTACATCGAATGAGCCTATCGGCGTATTCCTAGGTATTGTAGTTTAGGAGATATTGACAGATTTAGACATTTTTGGGGGTATGAAAATTTCTGAAAAGTTCAATTGGACCAAGATTTTTCTATGTTCCCGAAGGCCTACAGCTACAACTCCGCTACCAGATTGTAGCACTCCGAAAGTTACATCGAATGAGCCTATCGGCGTATTCCTAGGTATTGTAGTTTAGGAGATATTGACAGATTTAGACATTTTTGGGGGTATGAAAATTTCTGAAAAGTTCAATTGGACCAAGATTTTTCTATGTTCCCGAAGGCCTACAGCTACAACTCCGCTACCAGATTGTAGCACTCCGAAAGTTACATCGAATGAGCCTATCGGCGTATTCCTAGGTATTGTAGTTTAGGAGATATTGACAGATTTAGACATTTTTGGGGGTATGAAAATTTCTGAAAAGTTCAATTGGACCAAGATTTTTCTATGTTCCCGAAGGCCTACAGCTACAACTCCGCTACCAGATTGTAGCACTCCGAAAGTTACATCGAATGAGCCTATCGGCGTATTCCTAGGTATTGTAGTTTAGGAGATATTGACAGATTTAGACATTTTTGGGGGTATGAAAATTTCTGAAAAGTTCAATTGGACCAAGATTTTTCTATGTTCCCGAAGGCCTACAGCTACAACTCCGCTACCAGATTGTAGCACTCCGAAAGTTACATCGAATGAGCCTATCGGCGTATTCCTAGGTATTGTAGTTTAGGAGATATTGACAGATTTAGACATTTTTGGGGGTATGAAAATTTCTGAAAAGTTCAATTGGACCAAGATTTTTCTATGTTCCCGAAGGCCTACAGCTACAACTCCGCTACCAGATTGTAGCACTCCGAAAGTTACATCGAATGAGCCTATCGGCGTATTCCTAGGTATTGTAGTTTAGGAGATATTGACAGATTTAGACATTTTTGGGGGTATGAAAATTTCTGAAAAGTTCAATTGGACCAAGATTTTTCTATGTTCCCGAAGGCCTACAGCTACAACTCCGCTACCAGATTGTAGCACTCCGAAAGTTACATCGAATGAGCCTATCGGCGTATTCCTAGGTATTGTAGTTTAGGAGATATTGACAGATTTAGACATTTTTGGGGGTATGAAAATTTCTGAAAAGTTCAATTGGACCAAGATTTTTCTATGTTCCCGAAGGCCTACAGCTACAACTCCGCTACCAGATTGTAGCACTCCGAAAGTTACATCGAATGAGCCTATCGGCGTATTCCTAGGTATTGTAGTTTAGGAGATATTGACAGATTTAGACATTTTTGGGGGTATGAAAATTTCTGAAAAGTTCAATTGGACCAAGATTTTTCTATGTTCCCGAAGGCCTACAGCTACAACTCCGCTACCAGATTGTAGCACTCCGAAAGTTACATCGAATGAGCCTATCGGCGTATTCCTAGGTATTGTAGTTTAGGAGATATTGACAGATTTAGACATTTTTGGGGGTATGAAAATTTCTGAAAAGTTCAATTGGACCAAGATTTTTCTATGTTCCCGAAGGCCTACAGCTACAACTCCGCTACCAGATTGTAGCACTCCGAAAGTTACATCGAATGAGCCTATCGGCGTATTCCTAGGTATTGTAGTTTAGGAGATATTGACAGATTTAGACATTTTTGGGGGTATGAAAATTTCTGAAAAGTTCAATTGGACCAAGATTTTTCTATGTTCCCGAAGGCCTACAGCTACAACTCCGCTACCAGATTGTAGCACTCCGAAAGTTACATCGAATGAGCCTATCGGCGTATTCCTAGGTATTGTAGTTTAGGAGATATTGACAGATTTAGACATTTTTGGGGGTATGAAAATTTCTGAAAAGTTCAATTGGACCAAGATTTTTCTATGTTCCCGAAGGCCTACAGCTACAACTCCGCTACCAGATTGTAGCACTCCGAAAGTTACATCGAATGAGCCTATCGGCGTATTCCTAGGTATTGTAGTTTAGGAGATATTGACAGATTTAGACATTTTTGGGGGTATGAAAATTTCTGAAAAGTTCAATTGGACCAAGATTTTTCTATGTTCCCGAAGGCCTACAGCTACAACTCCGCTACCAGATTGTAGCACTCCGAAAGTTACATCGAATGAGCCTATCGGCGTATTCCTAGGTATTGTAGTTTAGGAGATATTGACAGATTTAGACATTTTTGGGGGTATGAAAATTTCTGAAAAGTTCAATTGGACCAAGATTTTTCTATGTTCCCGAAGGCCTACAGCTACAACTCCGCTACCAGATTGTAGCACTCCGAAAGTTACATCGAATGAGCCTATCGGCGTATTCCTAGGTATTGTAGTTTAGGAGATATTGACAGATTTAGACATTTTTGGGGGTATGAAAATTTCTGAAAAGTTCAATTGGACCAAGATTTTTCTATGTTCCCGAAGGCCTACAGCTACAACTCCGCTACCAGATTGTAGCACTCCGAAAGTTACATCGAATGAGCCTATCGGCGTATTCCTAGGTATTGTAGTTTAGGAGATATTGACAGATTTAGACATTTTTGGGGGTATGAAAATTTCTGAAAAGTTCAATTGGACCAAGATTTTTCTATGTTCCCGAAGGCCTACAGCTACAACTCCGCTACCAGATTGTAGCACTCCGAAAGTTACATCGAATGAGCCTATCGGCGTATTCCTAGGTATTGTAGTTTAGGAGATATTGACAGATTTAGACATTTTTGGGGGTATGAAAATTTCTGAAAAGTTCAATTGGACCAAGATTTTTCTATGTTCCCGAAGGCCTACAGCTACAACTCCGCTACCAGATTGTAGCACTCCGAAAGTTACATCGAATGAGCCTATCGGCGTATTCCTAGGTATTGTAGTTTAGGAGATATTGACAGATTTAGACATTTTTGGGGGTATGAAAATTTCTGAAAAGTTCAATTGGACCAAGATTTTTCTATGTTCCCGAAGGCCTACAGCTACAACTCCGCTACCAGATTGTAGCACTCCGAAAGTTACATCGAATGAGCCTATCGGCGTATTCCTAGGTATTGTAGTTTAGGAGATATTGACAGATTTAGACATTTTTGGGGGTATGAAAATTTCTGAAAAGTTCAATTGGACCAAGATTTTTCTATGTTCCCGAAGGCCTACAGCTACAACTCCGCTACCAGATTGTAGCACTCCGAAAGTTACATCGAATGAGCCTATCGGCGTATTCCTAGGTATTGTAGTTTAGGAGATATTGACAGATTTAGACATTTTTGGGGGTATGAAAATTTCTGAAAAGTTCAATTGGACCAAGATTTTTCTATGTTCCCGAAGGCCTACAGCTACAACTCCGCTACCAGATTGTAGCACTCCGAAAGTTACATCGAATGAGCCTATCGGCGT
This sequence comes from Botryllus schlosseri, assembly GCF_051294905.1. Taxonomy (NCBI): domain Eukaryota; kingdom Metazoa; phylum Chordata; class Ascidiacea; order Stolidobranchia; family Styelidae; genus Botryllus; species Botryllus schlosseri. The sequence goes on along the minus strand of NW_027648682.1, from coordinate 36,899 downwards.
ATTCCTAGGTATTGTAGTTTAGGAGATATTGACAGATTTAGACATTTTTGGGGGTATGAAAATTTCTGAAAAGTTCAATTGGACCAAGATTTTTCTATGTTCCCGAAGGCCTACAGCTACAACTCCGCTACCAGATTGTAGCACTCCGAAAGTTACATCGAATGAGCCTATCGGCGTATTCCTAGGTATTGTAGTTTAGGAGATATTGACAGATTTAGACATTTTTGGGGGTATGAAAATTTCTGAAAAGTTCAATTGGACCAAGATTTTTCTATGTTCCCGAAGGCCTACAGCTACAACTCCGCTACCAGATTGTAGCACTCCGAAAGTTACATCGAATGAGCCTATCGGCGTATTCCTAGGTATTGTAGTTTAGGAGATATTGACAGATTTAGACATTTTTGGGGGTATGAAAATTTCTGAAAAGTTCAATTGGACCAAGATTTTTCTATGTTCCCGAAGGCCTACAGCTACAACTCCGCTACCAGATTGTAGCACTCCGAAAGTTACATCGAATGAGCCTATCGGCGTATTCCTAGGTATTGTAGTTTAGGAGATATTGACAGATTTAGACATTTTTGGGGGTATGAAAATTTCTGAAAAGTTCAATTGGACCAAGATTTTTCTATGTTCCCGAAGGCCTACAGCTACAACTCCGCTACCAGATTGTAGCACTCCGAAAGTTACATCGAATGAGCCTATCGGCGTATTCCTAGGTATTGTAGTTTAGGAGATATTGACAGATTTAGACATTTTTGGGGGTATGAAAATTTCTGAAAAGTTCAATTGGACCAAGATTTTTCTATGTTCCCGAAGGCCTACAGCTACAACTCCGCTACCAGATTGTAGCACTCCGAAAGTTACATCGAATGAGCCTATCGGCGTATTCCTAGGTATTGTAGTTTAGGAGATATTGACAGATTTAGACATTTTTGGGGGTATGAAAATTTCTGAAAAGTTCAATTGGACCAAGATTTTTCTATGTTCCCGAAGGCCTACAGCTACAACTCCGCTACCAGATTGTAGCACTCCGAAAGTTACATCGAATGAGCCTATCGGCGTATTCCTAGGTATTGTAGTTTAGGAGATATTGACAGATTTAGACATTTTTGGGGGTATGAAAATTTCTGAAAAGTTCAATTGGACCAAGATTTTTCTATGTTCCCGAAGGCCTACAGCTACAACTCCGCTACCAGATTGTAGCACTCCGAAAGTTACATCGAATGAGCCTATCGGCGTATTCCTAGGTATTGTAGTTTAGGAGATATTGACAGATTTAGACATTTTTGGGGGTATGAAAATTTCTGAAAAGTTCAATTGGACCAAGATTTTTCTATGTTCCCGAAGGCCTACAGCTACAACTCCGCTACCAGATTGTAGCACTCCGAAAGTTACATCGAATGAGCCTATCGGCGTATTCCTAGGTATTGTAGTTTAGGAGATATTGACAGATTTAGACATTTTTGGGGGTATGAAAATTTCTGAAAAGTTCAATTGGACCAAGATTTTTCTATGTTCCCGAAGGCCTACAGCTACAACTCCGCTACCAGATTGTAGCACTCCGAAAGTTACATCGAATGAGCCTATCGGCGTATTCCTAGGTATTGTAGTTTAGGAGATATTGACAGATTTAGACATTTTTGGGGGTATGAAAATTTCTGAAAAGTTCAATTGGACCAAGATTTTTCTATGTTCCCGAAGGCCTACAGCTACAACTCCGCTACCAGATTGTAGCACTCCGAAAGTTACATCGAATGAGCCTATCGGCGTATTCCTAGGTATTGTAGTTTAGGAGATATTGACAGATTTAGACATTTTTGGGGGTATGAAAATTTCTGAAAAGTTCAATTGGACCAAGATTTTTCTATGTTCCCGAAGGCCTACAGCTACAACTCCGCTACCAGATTGTAGCACTCCGAAAGTTACATCGAATGAGCCTATCGGCGTATTCCTAGGTATTGTAGTTTAGGAGATATTGACAGATTTAGACATTTTTGGGGGTATGAAAATTTCTGAAAAGTTCAATTGGACCAAGATTTTTCTATGTTCCCGAAGGCCTACAGCTACAACTCCGCTACCAGATTGTAGCACTCCGAAAGTTACATCGAATGAGCCTATCGGCGTATTCCTAGGTATTGTAGTTTAGGAGATATTGACAGATTTAGACATTTTTGGGGGTATGAAAATTTCTGAAAAGTTCAATTGGACCAAGATTTTTCTATGTTCCCGAAGGCCTACAGCTACAACTCCGCTACCAGATTGTAGCACTCCGAAAGTTACATCGAATGAGCCTATCGGCGTATTCCTAGGTATTGTAGTTTAGGAGATATTGACAGATTTAGACATTTTTGGGGGTATGAAAATTTCTGAAAAGTTCAATTGGACCAAGATTTTTCTATGTTCCCGAAGGCCTACAGCTACAACTCCGCTACCAGATTGTAGCACTCCGAAAGTTACATCGAATGAGCCTATCGGCGTATTCCTAGGTATTGTAGTTTAGGAGATATTGACAGATTTAGACATTTTTGGGGGTATGAAAATTTCTGAAAAGTTCAATTGGACCAAGATTTTTCTATGTTCCCGAAGGCCTACAGCTACAACTCCGCTACCAGATTGTAGCACTCCGAAAGTTACATCGAATGAGCCTATCGGCGTATTCCTAGGTATTGTAGTTTAGGAGATATTGACAGATTTAGACATTTTTGGGGGTATGAAAATTTCTGAAAAGTTCAATTGGACCAAGATTTTTCTATGTTCCCGAAGGCCTACAGCTACAACTCCGCTACCAGATTGTAGCACTCCGAAAGTTACATCGAATGAGCCTATCGGCGTATTCCTAGGTATTGTAGTTTAGGAGATATTGACAGATTTAGACATTTTTGGGGGTATGAAAATTTCTGAAAAGTTCAATTGGACCAAGATTTTTCTATGTTCCCGAAGGCCTACAGCTACAACTCCGCTACCAGATTGTAGCACTCCGAAAGTTACATCGAATGAGCCTATCGGCGTATTCCTAGGTATTGTAGTTTAGGAGATATTGACAGATTTAGACATTTTTGGGGGTATGAAAATTTCTGAAAAGTTCAATTGGACCAAGATTTTTCTATGTTCCCGAAGGCCTACAGCTACAACTCCGCTACCAGATTGTAGCACTCCGAAAGTTACATCGAATGAGCCTATCGGCGTATTCCTAGGTATTGTAGTTTAGGAGATATTGACAGATTTAGACATTTTTGGGGGTATGAAAATTTCTGAAAAGTTCAATTGGACCAAGATTTTTCTATGTTCCCGAAGGCCTACAGCTACAACTCCGCTACCAGATTGTAGCACTCCGAAAGTTACATCGAATGAGCCTATCGGCGTATTCCTAGGTATTGTAGTTTAGGAGATATTGACAGATTTAGACATTTTTGGGGGTATGAAAATTTCTGAAAAGTTCAATTGGACCAAGATTTTTCTATGTTCCCGAAGGCCTACAGCTACAACTCCGCTACCAGATTGTAGCACTCCGAAAGTTACATCGAATGAGCCTATCGGCGTATTCCTAGGTATTGTAGTTTAGGAGATATTGACAGATTTAGACATTTTTGGGGGTATGAAAATTTCTGAAAAGTTCAATTGGACCAAGATTTTTCTATGTTCCCGAAGGCCTACAGCTACAACTCCGCTACCAGATTGTAGCACTCCGAAAGTTACATCGAATGAGCCTATCGGCGTATTCCTAGGTATTGTAGTTTAGGAGATATTGACAGATTTAGACATTTTTGGGGGTATGAAAATTTCTGAAAAGTTCAATTGGACCAAGATTTTTCTATGTTCCCGAAGGCCTACAGCTACAACTCCGCTACCAGATTGTAGCACTCCGAAAGTTACATCGAATGAGCCTATCGGCGTATTCCTAGGTATTGTAGTTTAGGAGATATTGACAGATTTAGACATTTTTGGGGGTATGAAAATTTCTGAAAAGTTCAATTGGACCAAGATTTTTCTATGTTCCCGAAGGCCTACAGCTACAACTCCGCTACCAGATTGTAGCACTCCGAAAGTTACATCGAATGAGCCTATCGGCGTATTCCTAGGTATTGTAGTTTAGGAGATATTGACAGATTTAGACATTTTTGGGGGTATGAAAATTTCTGAAAAGTTCAATTGGACCAAGATTTTTCTATGTTCCCGAAGGCCTACAGCTACAACTCCGCTACCAGATTGTAGCACTCCGAAAGTTACATCGAATGAGCCTATCGGCGTATTCCTAGGTATTGTAGTTTAGGAGATATTGACAGATTTAGACATTTTTGGGGGTATGAAAATTTCTGAAAAGTTCAATTGGACCAAGATTTTTCTATGTTCCCGAAGGCCTACAGCTACAACTCCGCTACCAGATTGTAGCACTCCGAAAGTTACATCGAATGAGCCTATCGGCGTATTCCTAGGTATTGTAGTTTAGGAGATATTGACAGATTTAGACATTTTTGGGGGTATGAAAATTTCTGAAAAGTTCAATTGGACCAAGATTTTTCTATGTTCCCGAAGGCCTACAGCTACAACTCCGCTACCAGATTGTAGCACTCCGAAAGTTACATCGAATGAGCCTATCGGCGTATTCCTAGGTATTGTAGTTTAGGAGATATTGACAGATTTAGACATTTTTGGGGGTATGAAAATTTCTGAAAAGTTCAATTGGACCAAGATTTTTCTATGTTCCCGAAGGCCTACAGCTACAACTCCGCTACCAGATTGTAGCACTCCGAAAGTTACATCGAATGAGCCTATCGGCGTATTCCTAGGTATTGTAGTTTAGGAGATATTGACAGATTTAGACATTTTTGGGGGTATGAAAATTTCTGAAAAGTTCAATTGGACCAAGATTTTTCTATGTTCCCGAAGGCCTACAGCTACAACTCCGCTACCAGATTGTAGCACTCCGAAAGTTACATCGAATGAGCCTATCGGCGTATTCCTAGGTATTGTAGTTTAGGAGATATTGACAGATTTAGACATTTTTGGGGGTATGAAAATTTCTGAAAAGTTCAATTGGACCAAGATTTTTCTATGTTCCCGAAGGCCTACAGCTACAACTCCGCTACCAGATTGTAGCACTCCGAAAGTTACATCGAATGAGCCTATCGGCGTATTCCTAGGTATTGTAGTTTAGGAGATATTGACAGATTTAGACATTTTTGGGGGTATGAAAATTTCTGAAAAGTTCAATTGGACCAAGATTTTTCTATGTTCCCGAAGGCCTACAGCTACAACTCCGCTACCAGATTGTAGCACTCCGAAAGTTACATCGAATGAGCCTATCGGCGTATTCCTAGGTATTGTAGTTTAGGAGATATTGACAGATTTAGACATTTTTGGGGGTATGAAAATTTCTGAAAAGTTCAATTGGACCAAGATTTTTCTATGTTCCCGAAGGCCTACAGCTACAACTCCGCTACCAGATTGTAGCACTCCGAAAGTTACATCGAATGAGCCTATCGGCGTATTCCTAGGTATTGTAGTTTAGGAGATATTGACAGATTTAGACATTTTTGGGATATGAAAATTTCTGAAAAGTTCAATTGGACCAAGATTTTTCTATGTTCCCGAAGGCCTACAGCTACAACTCCGCTACCAGATTGTAGCACTCCGAAAGTTACATCGAATGAGCCTATCGGCGTATTCCTAGGTATTGTAGTTTAGGAGATATTGACAGATTTAGACATTTTTGGGGGTATGAAAATTTCTGAAAAGTTCAATTGGACCAAGATTTTTCTATGTTCCCGAAGGCCTACAGCTACAACTCCGCTACCAGATTGTAGCACTCCGAAAGTTACATCGAATGAGCCTATCGGCGTATTCCTAGGTATTGTAGTTTAGGAGATATAGACAGATTTAGACATTTTTGGGGGTATGAAAATTTCTGAAAAGTTCAATTGGACCAAGATTTTTCTATGTTCCCGAAGGCCTACAGCTACAACTCCGCTACCAGATTGTAGCACTCCGAAAGTTACATCGAATGAGCCTATCGGCGTATTCCTAGGTATTGTAGTTTAGGAGATATTGACAGATTTAGACATTTTTGGGGGTATGAAAATTTCTGAAAAGTTCAATTGGACCAAGATTTTTCTATGTTCCCGAAGGCCTACAGCTACAACTCCGCTACCAGATTGTAGCACTCCGAAAGTTACATCGAATGAGCCTATCGGCGTATTCCTAGGTATTGTAGTTTAGGAGATATTGACAGATTTAGACATTTTTGGGGGTATGAAAATTTCTGAAAAGTTCAATTGGACCAAGATTTTTCTATGTTCCCGAAGGCCTACAGCTACAACTCCGCTACCAGATTGTAGCACTCCGAAAGTTACATCGAATGAGCCTATCGGCGTATTCCTAGGTATTGTAGTTTAGGAGATATTGACAGATTTAGACATTTTTGGGGGTATGAAAATTTCTGAAAAGTTCAATTGGACCAAGATTTTTCTATGTTCCCGAAGGCCTACAGCTACAACTCCGCTACCAGATTGTAGCACTCCGAAAGTTACATCGAATGAGCCTATCGGCGTATTCCTAGGTATTGTAGTTTAGGAGATATTGACAGATTTAGACATTTTTGGGGGTATGAAAATTTCTGAAAAGTTCAATTGGACCAAGATTTTTCTATGTTCCCGAAGGCCTACAGCTACAACTCCGCTACCAGATTGTAGCACTCCGAAAGTTACATCGAATGAGCCTATCGGCGTATTCCTAGGTATTGTAGTTTAGGAGATATTGACAGATTTAGACATTTTTGGGGGTATGAAAATTTCTGAAAAGTTCAATTGGACCAAGATTTTTCTATGTTCCCGAAGGCCTACAGCTACAACTCCGCTACCAGATTGTAGCACTCCGAAAGTTACATCGAATGAGCCTATCGGCGTATTCCTAGGTATTGTAGTTTAGGAGATATTGACAGATTTAGACATTTTTGGGGGTATGAAAATTTCTGAAAAGTTCAATTGGACCAAGATTTTTCTATGTTCCCGAAGGCCTACAGCTACAACTCCGCTACCAGATTGTAGCACTCCGAAAGTTACATCGAATGAGCCTATCGGCGTATTCCTAGGTATTGTAGTTTAGGAGATATTGACAGATTTAGACATTTTTGGGGGTATGAAAATTTCTGAAAAGTTCAATTGGACCAAGATTTTTCTATGTTCCCGAAGGCCTACAGCTACAACTCCGCTACCAGATTGTAGCACTCCGAAAGTTACATCGAATGAGCCTATCGGCGTATTCCTAGGTATTGTAGTTTAGGAGATATTGACAGATTTAGACATTTTTGGGGGTATGAAAATTTCTGAAAAGTTCAATTGGACCAAGATTTTTCTATGTTCCCGAAGGCCTACAGCTACAACTCCGCTACCAGATTGTAGCACTCCGAAAGTTACATCGAATGAGCCTATCGGCGTATTCCTAGGTATTGTAGTTTAGGAGATATTGACAGATTTAGACATTTTTGGGGGTATGAAAATTTCTGAAAAGTTCAATTGGACCAAGATTTTTCTATGTTCCCGAAGGCCTACAGCTACAACTCCGCTACCAGATTGTAGCACTCCGAAAGTTACATCGAATGAGCCTATCGGCGTATTCCTAGGTATTGTAGTTTAGGAGATATTGACAGATTTAGACATTTTTGGGGGTATGAAAATTTCTGAAAAGTTCAATTGGACCAAGATTTTTCTATGTTCCCGAAGGCCTACAGCTACAACTCCGCTACCAGATTGTAGCACTCCGAAAGTTACATCGAATGAGCCTATCGGCGTATTCCTAGGTATTGTAGTTTAGGAGATATTGACAGATTTAGACATTTTTGGGGGTATGAAAATTTCTGAAAAGTTCAATTGGACCAAGATTTTTCTATGTTCCCGAAGGCCTACAGCTACAACTCCGCTACCAGATTGTAGCACTCCGAAAGTTACATCGAATGAGCCTATCGGCGTATTCCTAGGTATTGTAGTTTAGGAGATATTGACAGATTTAGACATTTTTGGGGGTATGAAAATTTCTGAAAAGTTCAATTGGACCAAGATTTTTCTATGTTCCCGAAGGCCTACAGCTACAACTCCGCTACCAGATTGTAGCACTCCGAAAGTTACATCGAATGAGCCTATCGGCGTATTCCTAGGTATTGTAGTTTAGGAGATATTGACAGATTTAGACATTTTTGGGGGTATGAAAATTTCTGAAAAGTTCAATTGGACCAAGATTTTTCTATGTTCCCGAAGGCCTACAGCTACAACTCCGCTACCAGATTGTAGCACTCCGAAAGTTACATCGAATGAGCCTATCGGCGTATTCCTAGGTATTGTAGTTTAGGAGATATTGACAGATTTAGACATTTTTGGGGGTATGAAAATTTCTGAAAAGTTCAATTGGACCAAGATTTTTCTATGTTCCCGAAGGCCTACAGCTACAACTCCGCTACCAGATTGTAGCACTCCGAAAGTTACATCGAATGAGCCTATCGGCGTATTCCTAGGTATTGTAGTTTAGGAGATATTGACAGATTTAGACATTTTTGGGGGTATGAAAATTTCTGAAAAGTTCAATTGGACCAAGATTTTTCTATGTTCCCGAAGGCCTACAGCTACAACTCCGCTACCAGATTGTAGCACTCCGAAAGTTACATCGAATGAGCCTATCGGCGTATTCCTAGGTATTGTAGTTTAGGAGATATTGACAGATTTAGACATTTTTGGGGGTATGAAAATTTCTGAAAAGTTCAATTGGACCAAGATTTTTCTATGTTCCCGAAGGCCTACAGCTACAACTCCGCTACCAGATTGTAGCACTCCGAAAGTTACATCGAATGAGCCTATCGGCGTATTCCTAGGTATTGTAGTTTAGGAGATATTGACAGATTTAGACATTTTTGGGGGTATGAAAATTTCTGAAAAGTTCAATTGGACCAAGATTTTTCTATGTTCCCGAAGGCCTACAGCTACAACTCCGCTACCAGATTGTAGCACTCCGAAAGTTACATCGAATGAGCCTATCGGCGTATTCCTAGGTATTGTAGTTTAGGAGATATTGACAGATTTAGACATTTTTGGGGGTATGAAAATTTCTGAAAAGTTCAATTGGACCAAGATTTTTCTATGTTCCCGAAGGCCTACAGCTACAACTCCGCTACCAGATTGTAGCACTCCGAAAGTTACATCGAATGAGCCTATCGGCGTATTCCTAGGTATTGTAGTTTAGGAGATATTGACAGATTTAGACATTTTTGGGGGTATGAAAATTTCTGAAAAGTTCAATTGGACCAAGATTTTTCTATGTTCCCGAAGGCCTACAGCTACAACTCCGCTACCAGATTGTAGCACTCCGAAAGTTACATCGAATGAGCCTATCGGCGTATTCCTAGGTATTGTAGTTTAGGAGATATTGACAGATTTAGACATTTTTGGGGGTATGAAAATTTCTGAAAAGTTCAATTGGACCAAGATTTTTCTATGTTCCCGAAGGCCTACAGCTACAACTCCGCTACCAGATTGTAGCACTCCGAAAGTTACATCGAATGAGCCTATCGGCGTATTCCTAGGTATTGTAGTTTAGGAGATATTGACAGATTTAGACATTTTTGGGGGTATGAAAATTTCTGAAAAGTTCAATTGGACCAAGATTTTTCTATGTTCCCGAAGGCCTACAGCTACAACTCCGCTACCAGATTGTAGCACTCCGAAAGTTACATCGAATGAGCCTATCGGCGTATTCCTAGGTATTGTAGTTTAGGAGATATTGACAGATTTAGACATTTTTGGGGGTATGAAAATTTCTGAAAAGTTCAATTGGACCAAGATTTTTCTATGTTCCCGAAGGCCTACAGCTACAACTCCGCTACCAGATTGTAGCACTCCGAAAGTTACATCGAATGAGCCTATCGGCGTATTCCTAGGTATTGTAGTTTAGGAGATATTGACAGATTTAGACATTTTTGGGGGTATGAAAATTTCTGAAAAGTTCAATTGGACCAAGATTTTTCTATGTTCCCGAAGGCCTACAGCTACAACTCCGCTACCAGATTGTAGCACTCCGAAAGTTACATCGAATGAGCCTATCGGCGTATTCCTAGGTATTGTAGTTTAGGAGATATTGACAGATTTAGACATTTTTGGGGGTATGAAAATTTCTGAAAAGTTCAATTGGACCAAGATTTTTCTATGTTCCCGAAGGCCTACAGCTACAACTCCGCTACCAGATTGTAGCACTCCGAAAGTTACATCGAATGAGCCTATCGGCGTATTCCTAGGTATTGTAGTTTAGGAGATATTGACAGATTTAGACATTTTTGGGGGTATGAAAATTTCTGAAAAGTTCAATTGGACCAAGATTTTTCTATGTTCCCGAAGGCCTACAGCTACAACTCCGCTACCAGATTGTAGCACTCCGAAAGTTACATCGAATGAGCCTATCGGCGTATTCCTAGGTATTGTAGTTTAGGAGATATTGACAGATTTAGACATTTTTGGGGGTATGAAAATTTCTGAAAAGTTCAATTGGACCAAGATTTTTCTATGTTCCCGAAGGCCTACAGCTACAACTCCGCTACCAGATTGTAGCACTCCGAAAGTTACATCGAATGAGTCTATCGGCGTATTCCTAGGTATTGTAGTTTAGGAGATATTGACAGATTTAGACATTTTTGGGGGTATGAAAATTTCTGAAAAGTTCAATTGGACCAAGATTTTTCTATGTTCCCGAAGGCCTACAGCTACAACTCCGCTACCAGATTGTAGCACTCCGAAAGTTACATCGAATGAGCCTATCGGCGTATTCCTAGGTATTGTAGTTTAGGAGATATTGACAGATTTAGACATTTTTGGGGGTATGAAAATTTCTGAAAAGTTCAATTGGACCAAGATTTTTCGATGTTCCCGAAGGCCTACAGCTACAACTCCGCTACCAGATTGTAGCACTCCGAAAGTTACATCGAATGAGCCTATCGGCGTATTCCTAGGTATTGTAGTTTAGGAGATATTGACAGATTTAGACATTTTTGGGGGTATGAAAATTTCTGAAAAGTTCATGGACCAAGATTTTTCTATGTTCCCGAAGGCCTACAGCTACAACTCCGCTACCAGATTGTAGCACTCCGAAAGTTACATCGAATGAGCCTATCGGCGTATTCCTAGGTATTGTAGTTTAGGAGATATTGACAGATTTAGACATTTTTGGGGGTATGAAAATTTCTGAAAAGTTCAATTGGACCAAGATTTTTCTATGTTCCGAAGGCCTACAGCTACAACTCCGCTACCAGATTGTAGCACTCCGAAAGTTACATCGAATGAGCCTATCGGCGTATTCCTAGGTATTGTAAGTTTAGGAGATATTGACAGATTTAGACATTTTTGGGGGTATGAAAATTTCTGAAAAGTTCAATTGGACCAAGATTTTTCTATGTTCCCGAAGGCCTACAGCTACAACTCCGCTACCAGATTGTAGCACTCCGAAAGTTACATCGAATGAGCCTATCGGCGTATTCCTAGGTATTGTAGTTTAGGAGATATTGACAGATTTAGACATTTTTGGGGGTATGAAAATTTCTGAAAAGTTCAATTGGACCAAGATTTTTCTATGTTCCCGAAGGCCTACAGCTACAACTCCGCTACCAGATTGTAGCACTCCGAAAGTTACATCGAATGAGCCTATCGGCGTATTCCTAGGTATTGTAGTTTAGGAGATATTGACAGATTTAGACATTTTTGGGGGTATGAAAATTTCTGAAAAGTTCAATTGGACCAAGATTTTTCTATGTTCCCGAAGGCCTACAGCTACAACTCCGCTACCAGATTGTAGCACTCCGAAAGTTACATCGAATGAGCCTATCGGCGTATTCCTAGGTATTGTAGTTTAGGAGATATTGACAGATTTAGACATTTTTGGGGGTATGAAAATTTCTGAAAAGTTCAATTGGACCAAGATTTTTCTATGTTCCCGAAGGCCTACAGCTACAACTCCGCTACCAGATTGTAGCACTCCGAAAGTTACATCGAATGAGCCTATCGGCGTATTCCTAGGTATTGTAGTTTAGGAGATATTGACAGATTTAGACATTTTTGGGGGTATGAAAATTTCTGAAAAGTTCAATTGGACCAAGATTTTTCTATGTTCCCGAAGGCCTACAGCTACAACTCCGCTACCAGATTGTAGCACTCCGAAAGTTACATCGAATGAGCCTATCGGCGTATTCCTAGGTATTGTAGTTTAGGAGATATTGACAGATTTAGACATTTTTGGGGGTATGAAAATTTCTGAAAAGTTCAATTGGACCAAGATTTTTCTATGTTCCCGAAGGCCTACAGCTACAACTCCGCTACCAGATTGTAGCACTCCGAAAGTTACATCGAATGAGCCTATCGGCGTATTCCTAGGTATTGTAGTTTAGGAGATATTGACAGATTTAGACATTTTTGGGGGTATGAAAATTTCTGAAAAGTTCAATTGGACCAAGATTTTTCTATGTTCCCGAAGGCCTACAGCTACAACTCCGCTACCAGATTGTAGCACTCCGAAAGTTACATCGAATGAGCCTATCGGCGTATTCCTAGGTATTGTAGTTTAGGAGATATTGACAGATTTAGACATTTTTGGGGGTATGAAAATTTCTGAAAAGTTCAATTGGACCAAGATTTTTCTATGTTCCCGAAGGCCTACAGCTACAACTCCGCTACCAGATTGTAGCACTCCGAAAGTTACATCGAATGAGCCTATCGGCGTATTCCTAGGTATTGTAGTTTAGGAGATATTGACAGATTTAGACATTTTTGGGGGTATGAAAATTTCTGAAAAGTTCAATTGGACCAAGATTTTTCTATGTTCCCGAAGGCCTACAGCTACAACTCCGCTACCAGATTGTAGCACTCCGAAAGTTACATCGAATGAGCCTATCGGCGTATTCCTAGGTATTGTAGTTTAGGAGATATTGACAGATTTAGACATTTTTGGGGGTATGAAAATTTCTGAAAAGTTCAATTGGACCAAGATTTTTCTATGTTCCCGAAGGCCTACAGCTACAACTCCGCTACCAGATTGTAGCACTCCGAAAGTTACATCGAATGAGCCTATCGGCGTATTCCTAGGTATTGTAGTTTAGGAGATATTGACAGATTTAGACATTTTTGGGGGTATGAAAATTTCTGAAAAGTTCAATTGGACCAAGATTTTTCTATGTTCCCGAAGGCCTACAGCTACAACTCCGCTACCAGATTGTAGCACTCCGAAAGTTACATCGAATGAGCCTATCGGCGTATTCCTAGGTATTGTAGTTTAGGAGATATTGACAGATTTAGACATTTTTGGGGGTATGAAAATTTCTGAAAAGTTCAATTGGACCAAGATTTTTCTATGTTCCCGAAGGCCTACAGCTACAACTCCGCTACCAGATTGTAGCACTCCGAAAGTTACATCGAATGAGCCTATCGGCGTATTCCTAGGTATTGTAGTTTAGGAGATATTGACAGATTTAGACATTTTTGGGGGTATGAAAATTTCTGAAAAGTTCAATTGGACCAAGATTTTTCTATGTTCCCGAAGGCCTACAGCTACAACTCCGCTACCAGATTGTAGCACTCCGAAAGTTACATCGAATGAGCCTATCGGCGTATTCCTAGGTATTGTAGTTTAGGAGATATTGACAGATTTAGACATTTTTGGGGGTATGAAAATTTCTGAAAAGTTCAATTGGACCAAGATTTTTCTATGTTCCCGAAGGCCTACAGCTACAACTCCGCTACCAGATTGTAGCACTCCGAAAGTTACATCGAATGAGCCTATCGGCGTATTCCTAGGTATTGTAGTTTAGGAGATATTGACAGATTTAGACATTTTTGGGGGTATGAAAATTTCTGAAAAGTTCAATTGGACCAAGATTTTTCTATGTTCCCGAAGGCCTACAGCTACAACTCCGCTACCAGATTGTAGCACTCCGAAAGTTACATCGAATGAGCCTATCGGCGTATTCCTAGGTATTGTAGTTTAGGAGATATTGACAGATTTAGACATTTTTGGGGGTATGAAAATTTCTGAAAAGTTCAATTGGACCAAGATTTTTCTATGTTCCCGAAGGCCTACAGCTACAACTCCGCTACCAGATTGTAGCACTCCGAAAGTTACATCGAATGAGCCTATCGGCGTATTCCTAGGTATTGTAGTTTAGGAGATATTGACAGATTTAGACATTTTTGGGGGTATGAAAATTTCTGAAAAGTTCAATTGGACCAAGATTTTTCTATGTTCCCGAAGGCCTACAGCTACAACTCCGCTACCAGATTGTAGCACTCCGAAAGTTACATCGAATGAGCCTATCGGCGTATTCCTAGGTATTGTAGTTTAGGAGATATTGACAGATTTAGACATTTTTGGGGGTATGAAAATTTCTGAAAAGTTCAATTGGACCAAGATTTTTCTATGTTCCCGAAGGCCTACAGCTACAACTCCGCTACCAGATTGTAGCACTCCGAAAGTTACATCGAATGAGCCTATCGGCGTATTCCTAGGTATTGTAGTTTAGGAGATATTGACAGATTTAGACATTTTTGGGGGTATGAAAATTTCTGAAAAGTTCAATTGGACCAAGATTTTTCTATGTTCCCGAAGGCCTACAGCTACAACTCCGCTACCAGATTGTAGCACTCCGAAAGTTACATCGAATGAGCCTATCGGCGTATTCCTAGGTATTGTAGTTTAGGAGATATTGACAGATTTAGACATTTTTGGGGGTATGAAAATTTCTGAAAAGTTCAATTGGACCAAGATTTTTCTATGTTCCCGAAGGCCTACAGCTACAACTCCGCTACCAGATTGTAGCACTCCGAAAGTTACATCGAATGAGCCTATCGGCGTATTCCTAGGTATTGTAGTTTAGGAGATATTGACAGATTTAGACATTTTTGGGGGTATGAAAATTTCTGAAAAGTTCAATTGGACCAAGATTTTTCTATGTTCCCGAAGGCCTACAGCTACAACTCCGCTACCAGATTGTAGCACTCCGAAAGTTACATCGAATGAGCCTATCGGCGTATTCCTAGGTATTGTAGTTTAGGAGATATTGACAGATTTAGACATTTTTGGGGGTATGAAAATTTCTGAAAAGTTCAATTGGACCAAGATTTTTCTATGTTCCCGAAGGCCTACAGCTACAACTCCGCTACCAGATTGTAGCACTCCGAAAGTTACATCGAATGAGCCTATCGGCGTATTCCTAGGTATTGTAGTTTAGGAGATATTGACAGATTTAGACATTTTTGGGGGTATGAAAATTTCTGAAAAGTTCAATTGGACCAAGATTTTTCTATGTTCCCGAAGGCCTACAGCTACAACTCCGCTACCAGATTGTAGCACTCCGAAAGTTACATCGAATGAGCCTATCGGCGTATTCCTAGGTATTGTAGTTTAGGAGATATTGACAGATTTAGACATTTTTGGGGGTATGAAAATTTCTGAAAAGTTCAATTGGACCAAGATTTTTCTATGTTCCCGAAGGCCTACAGCTACAACTCCGCTACCAGATTGTAGCACTCCGAAAGTTACATCGAATGAGCCTATCGGCGTATTCCTAGGTATTGTAGTTTAGGAGATATTGACAGATTTAGACATTTTTGGGGGTATGAAAATTTCTGAAAAGTTCAATTGGACCAAGATTTTTCTATGTTCCCGAAGGCCTACAGCTACAACTCCGCTACCAGATTGTAGCACTCCGAAAGTTACATCGAATGAGCCTATCGGCGTATTCCTAGGTATTGTAGTTTAGGAGATATTGACAGATTTAGACATTTTTGGGGGTATGAAAATTTCTGAAAAGTTCAATTGGACCAAGATTTTTCTATGTTCCCGAAGGCCTACAGCTACAACTCCGCTACCAGATTGTAGCACTCCGAAAGTTACATCGAATGAGCCTATCGGCGTATTCCTAGGTATTGTAGTTTAGGAGATATTGACAGATTTAGACATTTTTGGGGGTATGAAAATTTCTGAAAAGTTCAATTGGACCAAGATTTTTCTATGTTCCCGAAGGCCTACAGCTACAACTCCGCTACCAGATTGTAGCACTCCGAAAGTTACATCGAATGAGCCTATCGGCGTATTCCTAGGTATTGTAGTTTAGGAGATATTGACAGATTTAGACATTTTTGGGGGTATGAAAATTTCTGAAAAGTTCAATTGGACCAAGATTTTTCTATGTTCCCGAAGGCCTACAGCTACAACTCCGCTACCAGATTGTAGCACTCCGAAAGTTACATCGAATGAGCCTATCGGCGTATTCCTAGGTATTGTAGTTTAGGAGATATTGACAGATTTAGACATTTTTGGGGGTATGAAAATTTCTGAAAAGTTCAATTGGACCAAGATTTTTCTATGTTCCCGAAGGCCTACAGCTACAACTCCGCTACCAGATTGTAGCACTCCGAAAGTTACATCGAATGAGCCTATCGGCGTATTCCTAGGTATTGTAGTTTAGGAGATATTGACAGATTTAGACATTTTTGGGGGTATGAAAATTTCTGAAAAGTTCAATTGGACCAAGATTTTTCTATGTTCCCGAAGGCCTACAGCTACAACTCCGCTACCAGATTGTAGCACTCCGAAAGTTACATCGAATGAGCCTATCGGCGTATTCCTAGGTATTGTAGTTTAGGAGATATTGACAGATTTAGACATTTTTGGGGGTATGAAAATTTCTGAAAAGTTCAATTGGACCAAGATTTTTCTATGTTCCCGAAGGCCTACAGCTACAACTCCGCTACCAGATTGTAGCACTCCGAAAGTTACATCGAATGAGCCTATCGGCGTATTCCTAGGTATTGTAGTTTAGGAGATATTGACAGATTTAGACATTTTTGGGGGTATGAAAATTTCTGAAAAGTTCAATTGGACCAAGATTTTTCTATGTTCCCGAAGGCCTACAGCTACAACTCCGCTACCAGATTGTAGCACTCCGAAAGTTACATCGAATGAGCCTATCGGCGTATTCCTAGGTATTGTAGTTTAGGAGATATTGACAGATTTAGACATTTTTGGGGGTATGAAAATTTCTGAAAAGTTCAATTGGACCAAGATTTTTCTATGTTCCCGAAGGCCTACAGCTACAACTCCGCTACCAGATTGTAGCACTCCGAAAGTTACATCGAATGAGCCTATCGGCGTATTCCTAGGTATTGTAGTTTAGGAGATATTGACAGATTTAGACATTTTTGGGGGTATGAAAATTTCTGAAAAGTTCAATTGGACCAAGATTTTTCTATGTTCCCGAAGGCCTACAGCTACAACTCCGCTACCAGATTGTAGCACTCCGAAAGTTACATCGAATGAGCCTATCGGCGTATTCCTAGGTATTGTAGTTTAGGAGATATTGACAGATTTAGACATTTTTGGGGGTATGAAAATTTCTGAAAAGTTCAATTGGACCAAGATTTTTCTATGTTCCCGAAGGCCTACAGCTACAACTCCGCTACCAGATTGTAGCACTCCGAAAGTTACATCGAATGAGCCTATCGGCGTATTCCTAGGTATTGTAGTTTAGGAGATATTGACAGATTTAGACATTTTTGGGGGTATGAAAATTTCTGAAAAGTTCAATTGGACCAAGATTTTTCTATGTTCCCGAAGGCCTACAGCTACAACTCCGCTACCAGATTGTAGCACTCCGAAAGTTACATCGAATGAGCCTATCGGCGTATTCCTAGGTATTGTAGTTTAGGAGATATTGACAGATTTAGACATTTTTGGGGGTATGAAAATTTCTGAAAAGTTCAATTGGACCAAGATTTTTCTATGTTCCCGAAGGCCTACAGCTACAACTCCGCTACCAGATTGTAGCACTCCGAAAGTTACATCGAATGAGCCTATCGGCGTATTCCTAGGTATTGTAGTTTAGGAGATATTGACAGATTTAGACATTTTTGGGGGTATGAAAATTTCTGAAAAGTTCAATTGGACCAAGATTTTTCTATGTTCCCGAAGGCCTACAGCTACAACTCCGCTACCAGATTGTAGCACTCCGAAAGTTACATCGAATGAGCCTATCGGCGTATTCCTAGGTATTGTAGTTTAGGAGATATTGACAGATTTAGACATTTTTGGGGGTATGAAAATTTCTGAAAAGTTCAATTGGACCAAGATTTTTCTATGTTCCCGAAGGCCTACAGCTACAACTCCGCTACCAGATTGTAGCACTCCGAAAGTTACATCGAATGAGCCTATCGGCGTATTCCTAGGTATTGTAGTTTAGGAGATATTGACAGATTTGGACATTTTTGGGGGTATGAAAATTTCTGAAAAGTTCAATTGGACCAAGATTTTTCTATGTTCCCGAAGGCCTACAGCTACAACTCCGCTACCAGATTGTAGCACTCCGAAAGTTACATCGAATGAGCCTATCGGCGTATTCCTAGGTATTGTAGTTTAGGAGATATTGACAGATTTAGACATTTTTGGGGGTATGAAAATTTCTGAAAAGTTCAATTGGACCAAGATTTTTCTATGTTCCCGAAGGCCTACAGCTACAACTCCGCTACCAGATTGTAGCACTCCGAAAGTTACATCGAATGAGCCTATCGGCGTATTCCTAGGTATTGTAGTTTAGGAGATATTGACAGATTTAGACATTTTTGGGGGTATGAAAATTTCTGAAAAGTTCAATTGGACCAAGATTTTTCTATGTTCCCGAAGGCCTACAGCTACAACTCCGCTACCAGATTGTAGCACTCCGAAAGTTACATCGAATGAGCCTATCGGCGTATTCCTAGGTATTGTAGTTTAGGAGATATTGACAGATTTAGACATTTTTGGGGGTATGAAAATTTCTGAAAAGTTCAATTGGACCAAGATTTTTCTATGTTCCCGAAGGCCTACAGCTACAACTCCGCTACCAGATTGTAGCACTCCGAAAGTTACATCGAATGAGCCTATCGGCGTATTCCTAGGTATTGTAGTTTAGGAGATATTGACAGATTTAGACATTTTTGGGGGTATGAAAATTTCTGAAAAGTTCAATTGGACCAAGATTTTTCTATGTTCCCGAAGGCCTACAGCTACAACTCCGCTACCAGATTGTAGCACTCCGAAAGTTACATCGAATGAGCCTATCGGCGTATTCCTAGGTATTGTAGTTTAGGAGATATTGACAGATTTAGACATTTTTGGGGGTATGAAAATTTCTGAAAAGTTCAATTGGACCAAGATTTTTCTATGTTCCCGAAGGCCTACAGCTACAACTCCGCTACCAGATTGTAGCACTCCGAAAGTTACATCGAATGAGCCTATCGGCGTATTCCTAGGTATTGTAGTTTAGGAGATATTGACAGATTTAGACATTTTTGGGGGTATGAAAATTTCTGAAAAGTTCAATTGGACCAAGATTTTTCTATGTTCCCGAAGGCCTACAGCTACAACTCCGCTACCAGATTGTAGCACTCCGAAAGTTACATCGAATGAGCCTATCGGCGTATTCCTAGGTATTGTAGTTTAGGAGATATTGACAGATTTAGACATTTTTGGGGGTATGAAAATTTCTGAAAAGTTCAATTGGACCAAGATTTTTCTATGTTCCCGAAGGCCTACAGCTACAACTCCGCTACCAGATTGTAGCACTCCGAAAGTTACATCGAATGAGCCTATCGGCGTATTCCTAGGTATTGTAGTTTAGGAGATATTGACAGATTTAGACATTTTTGGGGGTATGAAAATTTCTGAAAAGTTCAATTGGACCAAGATTTTTCTATGTTCCCGAAGGCCTACAGCTACAACTCCGCTACCAGATTGTAGCACTCCGAAAGTTACATCGAATGAGCCTATCGGCGTATTCCTAGGTATTGTAGTTTAGGAGATATTGACAGATTTAGACATTTTTGGGGGTATGAAAATTTCTGAAAAGTTCAATTGGACCAAGATTTTTCTATGTTCCCGAAGGCCTACAGCTACAACTCCGCTACCAGATTGTAGCACTCCGAAAGTTACATCGAATGAGCCTATCGGCGTATTCCTAGGTATTGTAGTTTAGGAGATATTGACAGATTTAGACATTTTTGGGGGTATGAAAATTTCTGAAAAGTTCAATTGGACCAAGATTTTTCTATGTTCCCGAAGGCCTACAGCTACAACTCCGCTACCAGATTGTAGCACTCCGAAAGTTACATCGAATGAGCCTATCGGCGTATTCCTAGGTATTGTAGTTTAGGAGATATTGACAGATTTAGACATTTTTGGGGGTATGAAAATTTCTGAAAAGTTCAATTGGACCAAGATTTTTCTATGTTCCCGAAGGCCTACAGCTACAACTCCGCTACCAGATTGTAGCACTCCGAAAGTTACATCGAATGAGCCTATCGGCGTATTCCTAGGTATTGTAGTTTAGGAGATATTGACAGATTTAGACATTTTTGGGGGTATGAAAATTTCTGAAAAGTTCAATTGGACCAAGATTTTTCTATGTTCCCGAAGGCCTACAGCTACAACTCCGCTACCAGATTGTAGCACTCCGAAAGTTACATCGAATGAGCCTATCGGCGTATTCCTAGGTATTGTAGTTTAGGAGATATTGACAGATTTAGACATTTTTGGGGGTATGAAAATTTCTGAAAAGTTCAATTGGACCAAGATTTTTCTATGTTCCCGAAGGCCTACAGCTACAACTCCGCTACCAGATTGTAGCACTCCGAAAGTTACATCGAATGAGCCTATCGGCGTATTCCTAGGTATTGTAGTTTAGGAGATATTGACAGATTTAGACATTTTTGGGGGTATGAAAATTTCTGAAAAGTTCAATTGGACCAAGATTTTTCTATGTTCCCGAAGGCCTACAGCTACAACTCCGCTACCAGATTGTAGCACTCCGAAAGTTACATCGAATGAGCCTATCGGCGTATTCCTAGGTATTGTAGTTTAGGAGATATTGACAGATTTAGACATTTTTGGGGGTATGAAAATTTCTGAAAAGTTCAATTGGACCAAGATTTTTCTATGTTCCCGAAGGCCTACAGCTACAACTCCGCTACCAGATTGTAGCACTCCGAAAGTTACATCGAATGAGCCTATCGGCGTATTCCTAGGTATTGTAGTTTAGGAGATATTGACAGATTTAGACATTTTTGGGGGTATGAAAATTTCTGAAAAGTTCAATTGGACCAAGATTTTTCTATGTTCCCGAAGGCCTACAGCTACAACTCCGCTACCAGATTGTAGCACTCCGAAAGTTACATCGAATGAGCCTATCGGCGTATTCCTAGGTATTGTAGTTTAGGAGATATTGACAGATTTAGACATTTTTGGGGGTATGAAAATTTCTGAAAAGTTCAATTGGACCAAGATTTTTCTATGTTCCCGAAGGCCTACAGCTACAACTCCGCTACCAGATTGTAGCACTCCGAAAGTTACATCGAATGAGCCTATCGGCGTATTCCTAGGTATTGTAGTTTAGGAGATATTGACAGATTTAGACATTTTTGGGGGTATGAAAATTTCTGAAAAGTTCAATTGGACCAAGATTTTTCTATGTTCCCGAAGGCCTACAGCTACAACTCCGCTACCAGATTGTAGCACTCCGAAAGTTACATCGAATGAGCCTATCGGCGTATTCCTAGGTATTGTAGTTTAGGAGATATTGACAGATTTAGACATTTTTGGGGGTATGAAAATTTCTGAAAAGTTCAATTGGACCAAGATTTTTCTATGTTCCCGAAGGCCTACAGCTACAACTCCGCTACCAGATTGTAGCACTCCGAAAGTTACATCGAATGAGCCTATCGGCGTATTCCTAGGTATTGTAGTTTAGGAGATATTGACAGATTTAGACATTTTTGGGGGTATGAAAATTTCTGAAAAGTTCAATTGGACCAAGATTTTTCTATGTTCCCGAAGGCCTACAGCTACAACTCCGCTACCAGATTGTAGCACTCCGAAAGTTACATCGAATGAGCCTATCGGCGTATTCCTAGGTATTGTAGTTTAGGAGATATTGACAGATTTAGACATTTTTGGGGGTATGAAAATTTCTGAAAAGTTCAATTGGACCAAGATTTTTCTATGTTCCCGAAGGCCTACAGCTACAACTCCGCTACCAGATTGTAGCACTCCGAAAGTTACATCGAATGAGCCTATCGGCGTATTCCTAGGTATTGTAGTTTAGGAGATATTGACAGATTTAGACATTTTTGGGGGTATGAAAATTTCTGAAAAGTTCAATTGGACCAAGATTTTTCTATGTTCCCGAAGGCCTACAGCTACAACTCCGCTACCAGATTGTAGCACTCCGAAAGTTACATCGAATGAGCCTATCGGCGTATTCCTAGGTATTGTAGTTTAGGAGATATTGACAGATTTAGACATTTTTGGGGGTATGAAAATTTCTGAAAAGTTCAATTGGACCAAGATTTTTCTATGTTCCCGAAGGCCTACAGCTACAACTCCGCTACCAGATTGTAGCACTCCGAAAGTTACATCGAATGAGCCTATCGGCGTATTCCTAGGTATTGTAGTTTAGGAGATATTGACAGATTTAGACATTTTTGGGGGTATGAAAATTTCTGAAAAGTTCAATTGGACCAAGATTTTTCTATGTTCCCGAAGGCCTACAGCTACAACTCCGCTACCAGATTGTAGCACTCCGAAAGTTACATCGAATGAGCCTATCGGCGTATTCCTAGGTATTGTAGTTTAGGAGATATTGACAGATTTAGACATTTTTGGGGGTATGAAAATTTCTGAAAAGTTCAATTGGACCAAGATTTTTCTATGTTCCCGAAGGCCTACAGCTACAACTCCGCTACCAGATTGTAGCACTCCGAAAGTTACATCGAATGAGCCTATCGGCGTATTCCTAGGTATTGTAGTTTAGGAGATATTGACAGATTTAGACATTTTTGGGGGTATGAAAATTTCTGAAAAGTTCAATTGGACCAAGATTTTTCTATGTTCCCGAAGGCCTACAGCTACAACTCCGCTACCAGATTGTAGCACTCCGAAAGTTACATCGAATGAGCCTATCGGCGTATTCCTAGGTATTGTAGTTTAGGAGATATTGACAGATTTAGACATTTTTGGGGGTATGAAAATTTCTGAAAAGTTCAATTGGACCAAGATTTTTCTATGTTCCCGAAGGCCTACAGCTACAACTCCGCTACCAGATTGTAGCACTCCGAAAGTTACATCGAATGAGCCTATCGGCGTATTCCTAGGTATTGTAGTTTAGGAGATATTGACAGATTTAGACATTTTTGGGGGTATGAAAATTTCTGAAAAGTTCAATTGGACCAAGATTTTTCTATGTTCCCGAAGGCCTACAGCTACAACTCCGCTACCAGATTGTAGCACTCCGAAAGTTACATCGAATGAGCCTATCGGCGTATTCCTAGGTATTGTAGTTTAGGAGATATTGACAGATTTAGACATTTTTGGGGGTATGAAAATTTCTGAAAAGTTCAATTGGACCAAGATTTTTCTATGTTCCCGAAGGCCTACAGCTACAACTCCGCTACCAGATTGTAGCACTCCGAAAGTTACATCGAATGAGCCTATCGGCGTATTCCTAGGTATTGTAGTTTAGGAGATATTGACAGATTTAGACATTTTTGGGGGTATGAAAATTTCTGAAAAGTTCAATTGGACCAAGATTTTTCTATGTTCCCGAAGGCCTACAGCTACAACTCCGCTACCAGATTGTAGCACTCCGAAAGTTACATCGAATG
Source organism: Botryllus schlosseri (assembly GCF_051294905.1). Taxonomy (NCBI): domain Eukaryota; kingdom Metazoa; phylum Chordata; class Ascidiacea; order Stolidobranchia; family Styelidae; genus Botryllus; species Botryllus schlosseri. The sequence goes on along the minus strand of NW_027648682.1, from coordinate 13,197 downwards.
AGCCTATCGGCGTATTCCTAGGTATTGTAGTTTAGGAGATATTGACAGATTTAGACATTTTTGGGGGTATGAAAATTTCTGAAAAGTTCAATTGGACCAAGATTTTTCTATGTTCCCGAAGGCCTACAGCTACAACTCCGCTACCAGATTGTAGCACTCCGAAAGTTACATCGAATGAGCCTATCGGCGTATTCCTAGGTATTGTAGTTTAGGAGATATTGACAGATTTAGACATTTTTGGGGGTATGAAAATTTCTGAAAAGTTCAATTGGACCAAGATTTTTCTATGTTCCCGAAGGCCTACAGCTACAACTCCGCTACCAGATTGTAGCACTCCGAAAGTTACATCGAATGAGCCTATCGGCGTATTCCTAGGTATTGTAGTTTAGGAGATATTGACAGATTTAGACATTTTTGGGGGTATGAAAATTTCTGAAAAGTTCAATTGGACCAAGATTTTTCTATGTTCCCGAAGGCCTACAGCTACAACTCCGCTACCAGATTGTAGCACTCCGAAAGTTACATCGAATGAGCCTATCGGCGTATTCCTAGGTATTGTAGTTTAGGAGATATTGACAGATTTAGACATTTTTGGGGGTATGAAAATTTCTGAAAAGTTCAATTGGACCAAGATTTTTCTATGTTCCCGAAGGCCTACAGCTACAACTCCGCTACCAGATTGTAGCACTCCGAAAGTTACATCGAATGAGCCTATCGGCGTATTCCTAGGTATTGTAGTTTAGGAGATATTGACAGATTTAGACATTTTTGGGGGTATGAAAATTTCTGAAAAGTTCAATTGGACCAAGATTTTTCTATGTTCCCGAAGGCCTACAGCTACAACTCCGCTACCAGATTGTAGCACTCCGAAAGTTACATCGAATGAGCCTATCGGCGTATTCCTAGGTATTGTAGTTTAGGAGATATTGACAGATTTAGACATTTTTGGGGGTATGAAAATTTCTGAAAAGTTCAATTGGACCAAGATTTTTCTATGTTCCCGAAGGCCTACAGCTACAACTCCGCTACCAGATTGTAGCACTCCGAAAGTTACATCGAATGAGCCTATCGGCGTATTCCTAGGTATTGTAGTTTAGGAGATATTGACAGATTTAGACATTTTTGGGGGTATGAAAATTTCTGAAAAGTTCAATTGGACCAAGATTTTTCTATGTTCCCGAAGGCCTACAGCTACAACTCCGCTACCAGATTGTAGCACTCCGAAAGTTACATCGAATGAGCCTATCGGCGTATTCCTAGGTATTGTAGTTTAGGAGATATTGACAGATTTAGACATTTTTGGGGGTATGAAAATTTCTGAAAAGTTCAATTGGACCAAGATTTTTCTATGTTCCCGAAGGCCTACAGCTACAACTCCGCTACCAGATTGTAGCACTCCGAAAGTTACATCGAATGAGCCTATCGGCGTATTCCTAGGTATTGTAGTTTAGGAGATATTGACAGATTTAGACATTTTTGGGGGTATGAAAATTTCTGAAAAGTTCAATTGGACCAAGATTTTTCTATGTTCCCGAAGGCCTACAGCTACAACTCCGCTACCAGATTGTAGCACTCCGAAAGTTACATCGAATGAGCCTATCGGCGTATTCCTAGGTATTGTAGTTTAGGAGATATTGACAGATTTAGACATTTTTGGGGGTATGAAAATTTCTGAAAAGTTCAATTGGACCAAGATTTTTCTATGTTCCCGAAGGCCTACAGCTACAACTCCGCTACCAGATTGTAGCACTCCGAAAGTTACATCGAATGAGCCTATCGGCGTATTCCTAGGTATTGTAGTTTAGGAGATATTGACAGATTTAGACATTTTTGGGGGTATGAAAATTTCTGAAAAGTTCAATTGGACCAAGATTTTTCTATGTTCCCGAAGGCCTACAGCTACAACTCCGCTACCAGATTGTAGCACTCCGAAAGTTACATCGAATGAGCCTATCGGCGTATTCCTAGGTATTGTAGTTTAGGAGATATTGACAGATTTAGACATTTTTGGGGGTATGAAAATTTCTGAAAAGTTCAATTGGACCAAGATTTTTCTATGTTCCCGAAGGCCTACAGCTACAACTCCGCTACCAGATTGTAGCACTCCGAAAGTTACATCGAATGAGCCTATCGGCGTATTCCTAGGTATTGTAGTTTAGGAGATATTGACAGATTTAGACATTTTTGGGGGTATGAAAATTTCTGAAAAGTTCAATTGGACCAAGATTTTTCTATGTTCCCGAAGGCCTACAGCTACAACTCCGCTACCAGATTGTAGCACTCCGAAAGTTACATCGAATGAGCCTATCGGCGTATTCCTAGGTATTGTAGTTTAGGAGATATTGACAGATTTAGACATTTTTGGGGGTATGAAAATTTCTGAAAAGTTCAATTGGACCAAGATTTTTCTATGTTCCCGAAGGCCTACAGCTACAACTCCGCTACCAGATTGTAGCACTCCGAAAGTTACATCGAATGAGCCTATCGGCGTATTCCTAGGTATTGTAGTTTAGGAGATATTGACAGATTTAGACATTTTTGGGGGTATGAAAATTTCTGAAAAGTTCAATTGGACCAAGATTTTTCTATGTTCCCGAAGGCCTACAGCTACAACTCCGCTACCAGATTGTAGCACTCCGAAAGTTACATCGAATGAGCCTATCGGCGTATTCCTAGGTATTGTAGTTTAGGAGATATTGACAGATTTAGACATTTTTGGGGGTATGAAAATTTCTGAAAAGTTCAATTGGACCAAGATTTTTCTATGTTCCCGAAGGCCTACAGCTACAACTCCGCTACCAGATTGTAGCACTCCGAAAGTTACATCGAATGAGCCTATCGGCGTATTCCTAGGTATTGTAGTTTAGGAGATATTGACAGATTTAGACATTTTTGGGGGTATGAAAATTTCTGAAAAGTTCAATTGGACCAAGATTTTTCTATGTTCCCGAAGGCCTACAGCTACAACTCCGCTACCAGATTGTAGCACTCCGAAAGTTACATCGAATGAGCCTATCGGCGTATTCCTAGGTATTGTAGTTTAGGAGATATTGACAGATTTAGACATTTTTGGGGGTATGAAAATTTCTGAAAAGTTCAATTGGACCAAGATTTTTCTATGTTCCCGAAGGCCTACAGCTACAACTCCGCTACCAGATTGTAGCACTCCGAAAGTTACATCGAATGAGCCTATCGGCGTATTCCTAGGTATTGTAGTTTAGGAGATATTGACAGATTTAGACATTTTTGGGGGTATGAAAATTTCTGAAAAGTTCAATTGGACCAAGATTTTTCTATGTTCCCGAAGGCCTACAGCTACAACTCCGCTACCAGATTGTAGCACTCCGAAAGTTACATCGAATGAGCCTATCGGCGTATTCCTAGGTATTGTAGTTTAGGAGATATTGACAGATTTAGACATTTTTGGGGGTATGAAAATTTCTGAAAAGTTCAATTGGACCAAGATTTTTCTATGTTCCCGAAGGCCTACAGCTACAACTCCGCTACCAGATTGTAGCACTCCGAAAGTTACATCGAATGAGCCTATCGGCGTATTCCTAGGTATTGTAGTTTAGGAGATATTGACAGATTTAGACATTTTTGGGGGTATGAAAATTTCTGAAAAGTTCAATTGGACCAAGATTTTTCTATGTTCCCGAAGGCCTACAGCTACAACTCCGCTACCAGATTGTAGCACTCCGAAAGTTACATCGAATGAGCCTATCGGCGTATTCCTAGGTATTGTAGTTTAGGAGATATTGACAGATTTAGACATTTTTGGGGGTATGAAAATTTCTGAAAAGTTCAATTGGACCAAGATTTTTCTATGTTCCCGAAGGCCTACAGCTACAACTCCGCTACCAGATTGTAGCACTCCGAAAGTTACATCGAATGAGCCTATCGGCGTATTCCTAGGTATTGTAGTTTAGGAGATATTGACAGATTTAGACATTTTTGGGGGTATGAAAATTTCTGAAAAGTTCAATTGGACCAAGATTTTTCTATGTTCCCGAAGGCCTACAGCTACAACTCCGCTACCAGATTGTAGCACTCCGAAAGTTACATCGAATGAGCCTATCGGCGTATTCCTAGGTATTGTAGTTTAGGAGATATTGACAGATTTAGACATTTTTGGGGGTATGAAAATTTCTGAAAAGTTCAATTGGACCAAGATTTTTCTATGTTCCCGAAGGCCTACAGCTACAACTCCGCTACCAGATTGTAGCACTCCGAAAGTTACATCGAATGAGCCTATCGGCGTATTCCTAGGTATTGTAGTTTAGGAGATATTGACAGATTTAGACATTTTTGGGGGTATGAAAATTTCTGAAAAGTTCAATTGGACCAAGATTTTTCTATGTTCCCGAAGGCCTACAGCTACAACTCCGCTACCAGATTGTAGCACTCCGAAAGTTACATCGAATGAGCCTATCGGCGTATTCCTAGGTATTGTAGTTTAGGAGATATTGACAGATTTAGACATTTTTGGGGGTATGAAAATTTCTGAAAAGTTCAATTGGACCAAGATTTTTCTATGTTCCCGAAGGCCTACAGCTACAACTCCGCTACCAGATTGTAGCACTCCGAAAGTTACATCGAATGAGCCTATCGGCGTATTCCTAGGTATTGTAGTTTAGGAGATATTGACAGATTTAGACATTTTTGGGGGTATGAAAATTTCTGAAAAGTTCAATTGGACCAAGATTTTTCTATGTTCCCGAAGGCCTACAGCTACAACTCCGCTACCAGATTGTAGCACTCCGAAAGTTACATCGAATGAGCCTATCGGCGTATTCCTAGGTATTGTAGTTTAGGAGATATTGACAGATTTAGACATTTTTGGGGGTATGAAAATTTCTGAAAAGTTCAATTGGACCAAGATTTTTCTATGTTCCCGAAGGCCTACAGCTACAACTCCGCTACCAGATTGTAGCACTCCGAAAGTTACATCGAATGAGCCTATCGGCGTATTCCTAGGTATTGTAGTTTAGGAGATATTGACAGATTTAGACATTTTTGGGGGTATGAAAATTTCTGAAAAGTTCAATTGGACCAAGATTTTTCTATGTTCCCGAAGGCCTACAGCTACAACTCCGCTACCAGATTGTAGCACTCCGAAAGTTACATCGAATGAGCCTATCGGCGTATTCCTAGGTATTGTAGTTTAGGAGATATTGACAGATTTAGACATTTTTGGGGGTATGAAAATTTCTGAAAAGTTCAATTGGACCAAGATTTTTCTATGTTCCCGAAGGCCTACAGCTACAACTCCGCTACCAGATTGTAGCACTCCGAAAGTTACATCGAATGAGCCTATCGGCGTATTCCTAGGTATTGTAGAGGAGATATTGACAGATTTAGACATTTTTGGGGGTATGAAAATTTCTGAAAAGTTCAATTGGACCAAGATTTTTCTATGTTCCCGAAGGCCTACAGCTACAACTCCGCTACCAGATTGTAGCACTCCGAAAGTTACATCGAATGAGCCTATCGGCGTATTCCTAGGTATTGTAGTTTAGGAGATATTGACAGATTTAGACATTTTTGGGGGTATGAAAATTTCTGAAAAGTTCAATTGGACCAAGATTTTTCTATGTTCCCGAAGGCCTACAGCTACAACTCCGCTACCAGATTGTAGCACTCCGAAAGTTACATCGAATGAGCCTATCGGCGTATTCCTAGGTATTGTAGTTTAGGAGATATTGACAGATTTAGACATTTTTGGGGGTATGAAAATTTCTGAAAAGTTCAATTGGACCAAGATTTTTCTATGTTCCCGAAGGCCTACAGCTACAACTCCGCTACCAGATTGTAGCACTCCGAAAGTTACATCGAATGAGCCTATCGGCGTATTCCTAGGTATTGTAGTTTAGGAGATATTGACAGATTTAGACATTTTTGGGGGTATGAAAATTTCTGAAAAGTTCAATTGGACCAAGATTTTTCTATGTTCCCGAAGGCCTACAGCTACAACTCCGCTACCAGATTGTAGCACTCCGAAAGTTACATCGAATGAGCCTATCGGCGTATTCCTAGGTATTGTAGTTTAGGAGATATTGACAGATTTAGACATTTTTGGGGGTATGAAAATTTCTGAAAAGTTCAATTGGACCAAGATTTTTCTATGTTCCCGAAGGCCTACAGCTACAACTCCGCTACCAGATTGTAGCACTCCGAAAGTTACATCGAATGAGCCTATCGGCGTATTCCTAGGTATTGTAGTTTAGGAGATATTGACAGATTTAGACATTTTTGGGGGTATGAAAATTTCTGAAAAGTTCAATTGGACCAAGATTTTTCTATGTTCCCGAAGGCCTACAGCTACAACTCCGCTACCAGATTGTAGCACTCCGAAAGTTACATCGAATGAGCCTATCGGCGTATTCCTAGGTATTGTAGTTTAGGAGATATTGACAGATTTAGACATTTTTGGGGGTATGAAAATTTCTGAAAAGTTCAATTGGACCAAGATTTTTCTATGTTCCCGAAGGCCTACAGCTACAACTCCGCTACCAGATTGTAGCACTCCGAAAGTTACATCGAATGAGCCTATCGGCGTATTCCTAGGTATTGTAGTTTAGGAGATATTGACAGATTTAGACATTTTTGGGGGTATGAAAATTTCTGAAAAGTTCAATTGGACCAAGATTTTTCTATGTTCCCGAAGGCCTACAGCTACAACTCCGCTACCAGATTGTAGCACTCCGAAAGTTACATCGAATGAGCCTATCGGCGTATTCCTAGGTATTGTAGTTTAGGAGATATTGACAGATTTAGACATTTTTGGGGGTATGAAAATTTCTGAAAAGTTCAATTGGACCAAGATTTTTCTATGTGTCCCGAAGGCCTACAGCTACAACTCCGCTACCAGATTGTAGCACTCCGAAAGTTACATCGAATGAGCCTATCGGCGTATTCCTAGGTATTGTAGTTTAGGAGATATTGACAGATTTAGACATTTTTGGGGGTATGAAAATTTCTGAAAAGTTCAATTGGACCAAGATTTTTTCTATGTTCCCGAAGGCCTACAGCTACAACTCCGCTACCAGATTGTAGCACTCCGAAAGTTACATCGAATGAGCCTATCGGCGTATTCCTAGGTATTGTAGTTTAGGAGATATTGACAGATTTAGACATTTTTGGGGGTATGAAAATTTCTGAAAAGTTCAATTGGACCAAGATTTTTCTATGTTCCCGAAGGCCTACAGCTACAACTCCGCTACCAGATTGTAGCACTCCGAAAGTTACATCGAATGAGCCTATCGGCGTATTCCTAGGTATTGTAGTTTAGGAGATATTGACAGATTTAGACATTTTTGGGGGTATGAAAATTTCTGAAAAGTTCAATTGGACCAAGATTTTTCTATGTTCCCGAAGGCCTACAGCTACAACTCCGCTACCAGATTGTAGCACTCCGAAAGTTACATCGAATGAGCCTATCGGCGTATTCCTAGGTATTGTAGTTTAGGAGATATTGACAGATTTAGACATTTTTGGGGGTATGAAAATTTCTGAAAAGTTCAATTGGACCAAGATTTTTCTATGTTCCCGAAGGCCTACAGCTACAACTCCGCTACCAGATTGTAGCACTCCGAAAGTTACATCGAATGAGCCTATCGGCGTATTCCTAGGTATTGTAGTTTAGGAGATATTGACAGATTTAGACATTTTTGGGGGTATGAAAATTTCTGAAAAGTTCAATTGGACCAAGATTTTTCTATGTTCCCGAAGGCCTACAGCTACAACTCCGCTACCAGATTGTAGCACTCCGAAAGTTACATCGAATGAGCCTATCGGCGTATTCCTAGGTATTGTAGTTTAGGAGATATTGACAGATTTAGACATTTTTGGGGGTATGAAAATTTCTGAAAAGTTCAATTGGACCAAGATTTTTCTATGTTCCCGAAGGCCTACAGCTACAACTCCGCTACCAGATTGTAGCACTCCGAAAGTTACATCGAATGAGCCTATCGGCGTATTCCTAGGTATTGTAGTTTAGGAGATATTGACAGATTTAGACATTTTTGGGGGTATGAAAATTTCTGAAAAGTTCAATTGGACCAAGATTTTTCTATGTTCCCGAAGGCCTACAGCTACAACTCCGCTACCAGATTGTAGCACTCCGAAAGTTACATCGAATGAGCCTATCGGCGTATTCCTAGGTATTGTAGTTTAGGAGATATTGACAGATTTAGACATTTTTGGGGGTATGAAAATTTCTGAAAAGTTCAATTGGACCAAGATTTTTCTATGTTCCCGAAGGCCTACAGCTACAACTCCGCTACCAGATTGTAGCACTCCGAAAGTTACATCGAATGAGCCTATCGGCGTATTCCTAGGTATTGTAGTTTAGGAGATATTGACAGATTTAGACATTTTTGGGGGTATGAAAATTTCTGAAAAGTTCAATTGGACCAAGATTTTTCTATGTTCCCGAAGGCCTACAGCTACAACTCCGCTACCAGATTGTAGCACTCCGAAAGTTACATCGAATGAGCCTATCGGCGTATTCCTAGGTATTGTAGTTTAGGAGATATTGACAGATTTAGACATTTTTGGGGGTATGAAAATTTCTGAAAAGTTCAATTGGACCAAGATTTTTCTATGTTCCCGAAGGCCTACAGCTACAACTCCGCTACCAGATTGTAGCACTCCGAAAGTTACATCGAATGAGCCTATCGGCGTATTCCTAGGTATTGTAGTTTAGGAGATATTGACAGATTTAGACATTTTTGGGGGTATGAAAATTTCTGAAAAGTTCAATTGGACCAAGATTTTTCTATGTTCCCGAAGGCCTACAGCTACAACTCCGCTACCAGATTGTAGCACTCCGAAAGTTACATCGAATGAGCCTATCGGCGTATTCCTAGGTATTGTAGTTTAGGAGATATTGACAGATTTAGACATTTTTGGGGGTATGAAAATTTCTGAAAAGTTCAATTGGACCAAGATTTTTCTATGTTCCCGAAGGCCTACAGCTACAACTCCGCTACCAGATTGTAGCACTCCGAAAGTTACATCGAATGAGCCTATCGGCGTATTCCTAGGTATTGTAGTTTAGGAGATATTGACAGATTTAGACATTTTTGGGGGTATGAAAATTTCTGAAAAGTTCAATTGGACCAAGATTTTTCTATGTTCCCGAAGGCCTACAGCTACAACTCCGCTACCAGATTGTAGCACTCCGAAAGTTACATCGAATGAGCCTATCGGCGTATTCCTAGGTATTGTAGTTTAGGAGATATTGACAGATTTAGACATTTTTGGGGGTATGAAAATTTCTGAAAAGTCAATTGGACCAAGATTTTTCTATGTTCCCGAAGGCCTACAGCTACAACTCCGCTACCAGATTGTAGCACTCCGAAAGTTACATCGAATGAGCCTATCGGCGTATTCCTAGGTATTGTAGTTTAGGAGATATTGACAGATTTAGACATTTTTGGGGGTATGAAAATTTCTGAAAAGTTCAATTGGACCAAGATTTTTCTATGTTCCCGAAGGCCTACAGCTACAACTCCGCTACCAGATTGTAGCACTCCGAAAGTTACATCGAATGAGCCTATCGGCGTATTCCTAGGTATTGTAGTTTAGGAGATATTGACAGATTTAGACATTTTTGGGGGTATGAAAATTTCTGAAAAGTTCAATTGGACCAAGATTTTTCTATGTTCCCGAAGGCCTACAGCTACAACTCCGCTACCAGATTGTAGCACTCCGAAAGTTACATCGAATGAGCCTATCGGCGTATTCCTAGGTATTGTAGTTTAGGAGATATTGACAGATTTAGACATTTTTGGGGGTATGAAAATTTCTGAAAAGTTCAATTGGACCAAGATTTTTCTATGTTCCCGAAGGCCTACAGCTACAACTCCGCTACCAGATTGTAGCACTCCGAAAGTTACATCGAATGAGCCTATCGGCGTATTCCTAGGTATTGTAGTTTAGGAGATATTGACAGATTTAGACATTTTTGGGGGTATGAAAATTTCTGAAAAGTTCAATTGGACCAAGATTTTTCTATGTTCCCGAAGGCCTACAGCTACAACTCCGCTACCAGATTGTAGCACTCCGAAAGTTACATCGAATGAGCCTATCGGCGTATTCCTAGGTATTGTAGTTTAGGAGATATTGACAGATTTAGACATTTTTGGGGGTATGAAAATTTCTGAAAAGTTCAATTGGACCAAGATTTTTCTATGTTCCCGAAGGCCTACAGCTACAACTCCGCTACCAGATTGTAGCACTCCGAAAGTTACATCGAATGAGCCTATCGGCGTATTCCTAGGTATTGTAGTTTAGGAGATATTGACAGATTTAGACATTTTTGGGGGTATGAAAATTTCTGAAAAGTTCAATTGGACCAAGATTTTTCTATGTTCCCGAAGGCCTACAGCTACAACTCCGCTACCAGATTGTAGCACTCCGAAAGTTACATCGAATGAGCCTATCGGCGTATTCCTAGGTATTGTAGTTTAGGAGATATTGACAGATTTAGACATTTTTGGGGGTATGAAAATTTCTGAAAAGTTCAATTGGACCAAGATTTTTCTATGTTCCCGAAGGCCTACAGCTACAACTCCGCTACCAGATTGTAGCACTCCGAAAGTTACATCGAATGAGCCTATCGGCGTATTCCTAGGTATTGTAGTTTAGGAGATATTGACAGATTTAGACATTTTTGGGGGTATGAAAATTTCTGAAAAGTTCAATTGGACCAAGATTTTTCTATGTTCCCGAAGGCCTACAGCTACAACTCCGCTACCAGATTGTAGCACTCCGAAAGTTACATCGAATGAGCCTATCGGCGTATTCCTAGGTATTGTAGTTTAGGAGATATTGACAGATTTAGACATTTTTGGGGGTATGAAAATTTCTGAAAAGTTCAATTGGACCAAGATTTTTCTATGTTCCCGAAGGCCTACAGCTACAACTCCGCTACCAGATTGTAGCACTCCGAAAGTTACATCGAATGAGCCTATCGGCGTATTCCTAGGTATTGTAGTTTAGGAGATATTGACAGATTTAGACATTTTTGGGGGTATGAAAATTTCTGAAAAGTTCAATTGGACCAAGATTTTTCTATGTTCCCGAAGGCCTACAGCTACAACTCCGCTACCAGATTGTAGCACTCCGAAAGTTACATCGAATGAGCCTATCGGCGTATTCCTAGGTATTGTAGTTTAGGAGATATTGACAGATTTAGACATTTTTGGGGGTATGAAAATTTCTGAAAAGTTCAATTGGACCAAGATTTTTCTATGTTCCCGAAGGCCTACAGCTACAACTCCGCTACCAGATTGTAGCACTCCGAAAGTTACATCGAATGAGCCTATCGGCGTATTCCTAGGTATTGTAGTTTAGGAGATATTGACAGATTTAGACATTTTTGGGGGTATGAAAATTTCTGAAAAGTTCAATTGGACCAAGATTTTTCTATGTTCCCGAAGGCCTACAGCTACAACTCCGCTACCAGATTGTAGCACTCCGAAAGTTACATCGAATGAGCCTATCGGCGTATTCCTAGGTATTGTAGTTTAGGAGATATTGACAGATTTAGACATTTTTGGGGGTATGAAAATTTCTGAAAAGTTCAATTGGACCAAGATTTTTCTATGTTCCCGAAGGCCTACAGCTACAACTCCGCTACCAGATTGTAGCACTCCGAAAGTTACATCGAATGAGCCTATCGGCGTATTCCTAGGTATTGTAGTTTAGGAGATATTGACAGATTTAGACATTTTTGGGGGTATGAAAATTTCTGAAAAGTTCAATTGGACCAAGATTTTTCTATGTTCCCGAAGGCCTACAGCTACAACTCCGCTACCAGATTGTAGCACTCCGAAAGTTACATCGAATGAGCCTATCGGCGTATTCCTAGGTATTGTAGTTTAGGAGATATTGACAGATTTAGACATTTTTGGGGGTATGAAAATTTCTGAAAAGTTCAATTGGACCAAGATTTTTCTATGTTCCCGAAGGCCTACAGCTACAACTCCGCTACCAGATTGTAGCACTCCGAAAGTTACATCGAATGAGCCTATCGGCGTATTCCTAGGTATTGTAGTTTAGGAGATATTGACAGATTTAGACATTTTTGGGGGTATGAAAATTTCTGAAAAGTTCAATTGGACCAAGATTTTTCTATGTTCCCGAAGGCCTACAGCTACAACTCCGCTACCAGATTGTAGCACTCCGAAAGTTACATCGAATGAGCCTATCGGCGTATTCCTAGGTATTGTAGTTTAGGAGATATTGACAGATTTAGACATTTTTGGGGGTATGAAAATTTCTGAAAAGTTCAATTGGACCAAGATTTTTCTATGTTCCCGAAGGCCTACAGCTACAACTCCGCTACCAGATTGTAGCACTCCGAAAGTTACATCGAATGAGCCTATCGGCGTATTCCTAGGTATTGTAGTTTAGGAGATATTGACAGATTTAGACATTTTTGGGGGTATGAAAATTTCTGAAAAGTTCAATTGGACCAAGATTTTTCTATGTTCCCGAAGGCCTACAGCTACAACTCCGCTACCAGATTGTAGCACTCCGAAAGTTACATCGAATGAGCCTATCGGCGTATTCCTAGGTATTGTAGTTTAGGAGATATTGACAGATTTAGACATTTTTGGGGGTATGAAAATTTCTGAAAAGTTCAATTGGACCAAGATTTTTCTATGTTCCCGAAGGCCTACAGCTACAACTCCGCTACCAGATTGTAGCACTCCGAAAGTTACATCGAATGAGCCTATCGGCGTATTCCTAGGTATTGTAGTTTAGGAGATATTGACAGATTTAGACATTTTTGGGGGTATGAAAATTTCTGAAAAGTTCAATTGGACCAAGATTTTTCTATGTTCCCGAAGGCCTACAGCTACAACTCCGCTACCAGATTGTAGCACTCCGAAAGTTACATCGAATGAGCCTATCGGCGTATTCCTAGGTATTGTAGTTTAGGAGATATTGACAGATTTAGACATTTTTGGGGGTATGAAAATTTCTGAAAAGTTCAATTGGACCAAGATTTTTCTATGTTCCCGAAGGCCTACAGCTACAACTCCGCTACCAGATTGTAGCACTCCGAAAGTTACATCGAATGAGCCTATCGGCGTATTCCTAGGTATTGTAGTTTAGGAGTTATTGACAGATTTAGACATTTTTGGGGGTATGAAAATTTCTGAAAAGTTCAATTGGACCAAG
>NW_027648681.1:0-59214 GCF_051294905.1 Botryllus schlosseri | reverse complement strand
CAGTTACAACTCCGCTACCAGACTGTAGCAATTCAAAAGTTACGTCGAATGAGCCTATCGGCATATTCCTGGCTATTGTAGTTTAGGAGATATTGGCAGATTTAGCCATTTTGGGGGGTATGAAAATTTATGAAAAGTTCAATTACACCACGATTTCTCTATGTTCCCGAGGGCCTACAGTTACAACTCCGCTACCAGACTGTAGCAATTCAAAAGTTACGTCGAATGAGCCTATCGGCATATTCCTGGCTATTGTAGTTTAGGAGATATTGGCAGATTTAGCCATTTTGGGGGGTATGAAAATTTATGAAAAGTTCAATTACACCACGATTTCTCTATGTTCCCGAGGGCCTACAGTTACAACTCCGCTACCAGACTGTAGCAATTCAAAAGTTACGTCGAATGAGCCTATCGGCATATTCCTGGCTATTGTAGTTTAGGAGATATTGGCAGATTTAGCCATTTTGGGGGGTATGAAAATTTATGAAAAGTTCAATTACACCACGATTTCTCTATGTTCCCGAGGGCCTACAGTTACAACTCCGCTACCAGACTGTAGCAATTCAAAAGTTACGTCGAATGAGCCTATCGGCATATTCCTGGCTATTGTAGTTTAGGAGATATTGGCAGATTTAGCCATTTTGGGGGGTATGAAAATTTATGAAAAGTTCAATTACACCACGATTTCTCTATGTTCCCGAGGGCCTACAGTTACAACTCCGCTACCAGACTGTAGCAATTCAAAAGTTACGTCGAATGAGCCTATCGGCATATTCCTGGCTATTGTAGTTTAGGAGATATTGGCAGATTTAGCCATTTTGGGGGGTATGAAAATTTATGAAAAGTTCAATTACACCACGATTTCTCTATGTTCCCGAGGGCCTACAGTTACAACTCCGCTACCAGACTGTAGCAATTCAAAAGTTACGTCGAATGAGCCTATCGGCATATTCCTGGCTATTGTAGTTTAGGAGATATTGGCAGATTTAGCCATTTTGGGGGGTATGAAAATTTATGAAAAGTTCAATTACACCACGATTTCTCTATGTTCCCGAGGGCCTACAGTTACAACTCCGCTACCAGACTGTAGCAATTCAAAAGTTACGTCGAATGAGCCTATCGGCATATTCCTGGCTATTGTAGTTTAGGAGATATTGGCAGATTTAGCCATTTTGGGGGGTATGAAAATTTATGAAAAGTTCAATTACACCACGATTTCTCTATGTTCCCGAGGGCCTACAGTTACAACTCCGCTACCAGACTGTAGCAATTCAAAAGTTACGTCGAATGAGCCTATCGGCATATTCCTGGCTATTGTAGTTTAGGAGATATTGGCAGATTTAGCCATTTTGGGGGGTATGAAAATTTATGAAAAGTTCAATTACACCACGATTTCTCTATGTTCCCGAGGGCCTACAGTTACAACTCCGCTACCAGACTGTAGCAATTCAAAAGTTACGTCGAATGAGCCTATCGGCATATTCCTGGCTATTGTAGTTTAGGAGATATTGGCAGATTTAGCCATTTTGGGGGGTATGAAAATTTATGAAAAGTTCAATTACACCACGATTTCTCTATGTTCCCGAGGGCCTACAGTTACAACTCCGCTACGAGACTGTAGCAATTCAAAAGTTACGTCGAATGAGCCTATCGGCATATTCCTGGCTATTGTAGTTTAGGAGATATTGGCAGATTTAGCCATTTTGGGGGGTATGAAAATTTATGAAAAGTTCAATTACACCACGATTTCTCTATGTTCCCGAGGGCCTACAGTTACAACTCCGCTACCAGACTGTAGCAATTCAAAAGTTACGTCGAATGAGCCTATCGGCATATTCCTGGCTATTGTAGTTTAGGAGATATTGGCAGATTTAGCCATTTTGGGGGGTATGAAAATTTATGAAAAGTTCAATTACACCACGATTTCTCTATGTTCCCGAGGGCCTACAGTTACAACTCCGCTACCAGACTGTAGCAATTCAAAAGTTACGTCGAATGAGCCTATCGGCATATTCCTGGCTATTGTAGTTTAGGAGATATTGGCAGATTTAGCCATTTTGGGGGGTATGAAAATTTATGAAAAGTTCAATTACACCACGATTTCTCTATGTTCCCGAGGGCCTACAGTTACAACTCCGCTACCAGACTGTAGCAATTCAAAAGTTACGTCGAATGAGCCTATCGGCATATTCCTGGCTATTGTAGTTTAGGAGATATTGGCAGATTTAGCCATTTTGGGGGGTATGAAAATTTATGAAAAGTTCAATTACACCACGATTTCTCTATGTTCCCGAGGGCCTACAGTTACAACTCCGCTACCAGACTGTAGCAATTCAAAAGTTACGTCGAATGAGCCTATCGGCATATTCCTGGCTATTGTAGTTTAGGAGATATTGGCAGATTTAGCCATTTTGGGGGGGATGAAAATTTATGAAAAGTTCAATTACACCACGATTTCTCTATGTTCCCGAGGGCCTACAGTTACAACTCCGCTACCAGACTGTAGCAATTCAAAAGTTACGTCGAATGAGCCTATCGGCATATTCCTGGCTATTGTAGTTTAGGAGATATTGGCAGATTTAGCCATTTTGGGAGGTATGAAAATTTATGAAAAGTTCAATTACACCACGATTTCTCTATGTTCCCGAGGGCCTACAGTTACAACTCCGCTACCAGACTGTAGCAATTCAAAAGTTACGTCGAATGAGCCTATCGGCATATTCCTGGCTATTGTAGTTTAGGAGATATTGGCAGATTTAGCCATTTTGAGGGGTATGAAAATTTATGAAAAGTTCAATTACACCACGATTTCTCTATGTTCCCGAGGGCCTACAGTTACAACTCCGCTACCAGACTGTAGCAATTCAAAAGTTACGTCGAATGAGCCTATCGGCATATTCCTGGCTATTGTAGTTTAGGAGATATTGGCAGATTTAGCCATTTTGGGGGGTATGAAAATTTATGAAAAGTTCAATTACACCACGATTTCTCTATGTTCCCGAGGGCCTACAGTTACAACTCCGCTACCAGACTGTAGCAATTCAAAAGTTACGTCGAATGAGCCTATCGGCATATTCCTGGCTATTGTAGTTTAGGAGATATTGGCAGATTTAGCCATTTTGGGGGGTATGAAAATTTATGAAAAGTTCAATTACACCACGATTTCTCTATGTTCCCGAGGGCCTACAGTTACAACTCCGCTACCAGACTGTAGCAATTCAAAAGTTACGTCGAGTGAGCCTATCGGCATATTCCTGGCTATTGTAGTTTAGGAGATATTGGCAGATTTAGCCATTTTGGGGGGTATGAAAATTTATGAAAAGTTCAATTACACCACGATTTCTCTATGTTCCCGAGGGCCTACAGTTACAACTCCGCTACCAGACTGTAGCAATTCAAAAGTTACGTCGAATGAGCCTATCGGCATATTCCTGGCTATTGTAGTTTAGGAGATATTGGCAGATTTAGCCATTTAGGGGGGTATGAAAATTTATGAAAAGTTCAATTACACCACGATTTCTCTATGTTCCCGAGGGCCTACAGTTACAACTCCGCTACCAGACTGTAGCAATTCAAAAGTTACGTCGAATGAGCCTATCGGCATATTCCTGGCTATTGTAGTTTAGGAGATATTGGCAGATTTAGCAATTTTGGGGGGTATGAAAATTTATGAAAAGTTCAATTACACCACGATTTCTCTATGTTCCCGAGGGCCTACAGTTACAACTCCGCTACCAGACTGTAGCAATTCAAAAGTTACGTCGAGTGAGCCTATCGGCATATTCCTGGCTATTGTAGTTTAGGAGATATTGGCAGATTTAGCCATTTTGGGGGGTATGAAAATTTATGAAAAGTTCAATTACACCACGATTTCTCTATGTTCCCGAGGGCCTACAGTTACAACTCCGCTACCAGACTGTAGCAATTCAAAAGTTACGTCGAATGAGCCTATCGGCATATTCCTGGCTATTGTAGTTTAGGAGATATTGGCAGATTTAGCCATTTTGGGGGGTATGAAAATTTATGAAAAGTTCAATTACACCACGATTTCTCTATGTTCCCGAGGGCCTACAGTTACAACTCCGCTACCAGACTGTAGCAATTCAAAAGTTACGTCGAATGAGCCTATCGGCATATTCCTGGCTATTGTAGTTTAGGAGATATTGGCAGATTTAGCCATTTTGGGGGGTATGAAAATTTATGAAAAGTTCAATTACACCACGATTTCTCTATGTTCCCGAGGGCCTACAGTTACAACTCCGCTACCAGACTGTAGCAATTCAAAAGTTACGTCGAATGAGCCTATCGGCATATTCCTGGCTATTGTAGTTTGGGAGATATTGGCAGATTTAGCCATTTTGGGGGGTATGAAAATTTATGAAAAGTTCAATTACACCACGATTTCTCTATGTTCCCGAGGGCCTACAGTTACAACTCCGCTACCAGACTGTAGCAATTCAAAAGTTACGTCGAATGAGCCTATCGGCATATTCCTGGCTATTGTAGTTTAGGAGATATTGGCAGATTTAGCCATTTTGGGGGGTATGAAAATTTATGAAAAGTTCAATTACACCACGATTTCTCTATGTTCCCGAGGGCCTACAGTTACAACTCCGCTACCAGACTGTAGCAATTCAAAAGTTACGTCGAATGAGCCTATCGCCATATTCCTGGCTATTGTAGTTTAGGAGATATTGGCAGATTTAGCCATTTTGGGGGGTATGAAAATTTATGAAAAGTTCAATTACACCACGATTTCTCTATGTTCCCGAGGGCCTACAGTTACAACTCCGCTACCAGACTGTAGCAATTCAAAAGTTACGTCGAATGAGCCTATCGGCATATTCCTGGCTATTGTAGTTTAGGAGATATTGGCAGATTTAGCCATTTTGGGGGGGATGAAAATTTATGAAAAGTTCAATTACACCACGATTTCTCGATGTTCCCGAGGGCCTACAGTTACAACTCCGCTACCAGACTGTAGCAATTCAAAAGTTACGTCGAATGAGCCTATCGGCATATTCCTGGCTATTGTAGTTTAGGAGATATTGGCAGATTTAGCCATTTTGGGAGGTATGAAAATTTATGAAAAGTTCAATTACACCACGATTTCTCTATGTTCCCGAGGGCCTACAGTTACAACTCCGCTACCAGACTGTAGCAATTCAAAAGTTACGTCTAATGAGCCTATCGGCATTTTCCTGGCTATTGTAGTTTAGGAGATATTGGCAGATTTAGCCATTTTGAGGGGTATGAAAATTTATGAAAAGTTCAATTACACCACGATTTCTCTATGTTCCCGAGGGCCTACAGTTACAACTCCGCTACCAGACTGTAGCAATTCAAAAGTTACGTCGAATGAGCCTATCGGCATAATCCTGGCTATTGTAGTTTAGGAGATATTGGCAGATTTAGCCATTTTGGGGGGTATGAAAATTTATGAAAAGTTCAATTACACCACGATTTCTCTATGTTCCCGAGGGCCTACAGTTACAACTCCGCTACCAGACTGTAGCAATTCAAAAGTTACGTCGAATGAGCCTATCGGCATATTCCTGGCTATTGTAGTTTAGGAGATATTGGCAGATTTAGCCATTTTGGGGGGTATGAAAATTTATGAAAAGTTCAATTACACCACGATTTCTCTATGTTCCCGAGGGCCTACAGTTACAACTCCGCTACCAGACTGTAGCAATTCAAAAGTTACGTCGAGTGAGCCTATCGGCATATTCCTGGCTATTGTAGTTTAGGAGATATTGGCAGATTTAGCCATTTTGGGGGGTATGAAAATTTATGAAAAGTTCAATTACACCACGATTTCTCTATGTTCCCGAAGGCCTACAGTTACAACTCCGCTACCAGACTGTAGCAATTCAAAAGTTACGTCGAATGAGCCTATCGGCATATTCCTGTCTATTGTAGTTTAGGAGATATTGGCAGATTTAGCCATTTTGGGGGGTATGAAAATTTATGAAAAGTTCAATTACACCACGATTTCTCTATGTTCCCGAGGGCCTACAGTTACAACTCCGCTACCAGACTGTAGCAATTCAAAAGTTACGTCGAATGAGCCTATCGGCATATTCCTGGCTATTGTAGTTTAGGAGATATTGGCAGATTTAGCCATTTTGGGGGGTATGAAAATTTATGAAAAGTTCAATTACACCACGATTTCTCTATGTTCCCGAGGGCCTACAGTTACAACTCCGCTACCAGACTGCAGCAATTTAAAAGTTACGTTGAATGAGCCTATCGGCATATTCCTGGCTGTTGTAGTTTAGGAGATATTGGCAGATTTAGCCATTTTGGGGGGTATGAAAATTTATGAAAAGTTCAATTACACCACGATTTCTCTATGTTCCCGAGGGCCTACAGTTACAACTCCGCTACCAGACTGTAGCAATTCGAAAGTTACGTCGAATGAGCCTATCGGCATATTCCTGGCTGTTGTAGTTTAGGAGATATTGGCAGATTTAGCCATTTTGGGGGGTATGAAAATTTATGAAAAGTTCAATTACACCACGATTTCTCTATGTTTCCGAGGGCCTACAGTTACAACTCCGCTACCAGACTGTAGCAATTCAAAAGTTACGTCGAATGAGCCTATCGGCATATTCCTGGCTATTGTAGTTTAGGAGATATTGGCAGATTTAGCCATTTTGGGGGTATGAAAATTTATGAAAAGTTCAATTACACCACGATTTCTCTATGTTCCCGAGGGCCTACAGTTACAACTCCGCTACCAGACTGTAGCAATTCAAAAGTTACGTCGAATGAGCCTATCGGCATATTCCTGGCTGTTGTAGTTTAGGAGATATTGGCAGATTTAGCCATTTTGGGGGGTATGAAAATTTATGAAAAGTTCAATTACACCACGATTTCTCTATGTTCCCGAGGGCCTACAGTTACAACTCCGCTACCAGACTGTAGCAATTCAAAAGTTACGTCGAATGAGCCTATCGGCATATTCCTGGCTATTGTAGTTTAGGAGATATTGGCAGATTTAGCCATTTTGGGGGGTATGAAAATTTATGAAAAGTTCAATTACACCACGATTTCTCTATGTTCCCGAGGGCCTACAGTTACAACTCCGCTACCAGACTGTAGCAATTCAAAAGTTACGTCGAATGAGCCTATCGGCATATTCCTGGCTATTGTAGTTTAGGAGATATTGGCAGATTTAGCCATTTTGTGGGGTATGAAAATTTATGAAAAGTTCAATTACACCACGATTTCTCTATGTTCCCGAGGGCCTACAGTTACAACTCCGCTACCAGACTGTAGCAATTCAAAAGTTTCGTCGAATGAGCCTATCGGCATATTCCTGGCTATTGTAGTTTAGGAGATATTGGCAGATTTAGCCATTTTGGGGGGTATGAAAATTTATGAAAAGTTCAATTACACCACGATTTCTCTATGTTCCCGAGGGCCTACAGTTACAACTCCGCTACCAGACTGTAGCAATTCAAAAGTTACATCGAATGAGCCTATCGGCATATTCCTGGCTATTGTAGTTTAGGAGATATTGGCAGATTTAGCCATTTTGGGGGGTATGAAAATTTATGAAAAGTTCAATTACACCACGATTTCTCTATGTTCCCGAGGGCCTACAGTTACAACTCCGCTACCAGACTGTAGCAATTCAAAAGTTACGTCGAATGAGCCTATCGGCATATTCCTGGCTATTGTAGTTTAGGAGATATTGGCAGATTTAGCCATTTTGGGGAGTATGAAAATTTATGAAAAGTTCAATTACACCACGATTTCTCTATGTTTCCGAGGGCCTACAGTTACAACTCCGCTACCAGACTGTAGCAATTCAAAAGTTACGTCGAATGAGCCTATCGGCATATTCCTGGCTATTGTAGTTTAGGAGATATTGGCAGATTTAGCCATTTTGGGGGGTATGAAAATTTATGAAAAGTTCAATTACACCACGATTTCTCTATGTTCCAGAGGGCCTACAGTTACAACTCCGCTACCAGACTGTAGCAATTCAAAAGTTACGTCGAATGAGCCTATCGGCATATTCCTGGCTATTGTAGTTTAGGAGATATTGGCAGATTTAGCCATTTTGGGGGGTATGAAAATTTATGAAAAGTTCAATTACACCACGATTTCTCTATGTTCCCGAGGGCCTACAGTTACAACTCCGCTACCAGACTGTAGCAATTTAAAAGTTACGTCGAATGAGCCTATCGGCATATTCCTGGCTGTTGTAGTTTAGGAGATATTGGCAGATTTAGCCATTTTGGGGGGTATGAAAATTTATGAAAAGTTCAATTACACCACGATTTCTCTATGTTCCCGAGGGCCTACAGTTACAACTCCGCTACCAGACTGTAGCAATTCAAAAGTTACGTCGAATGAGCCTATCGGCATATTCCTGGTTGTTGTAGTTTAGGAGATATTGGCAGATTTAGCCATTTTGGGGGGTATGAAAATTTATGAAAAGTTCAATTACACCACGATTTCTCTATGTTTCCGAGGGCCTACAGTTACAACTCCGCTACCAGACTGTAGCAATTCAAAAGTTACGTCGAATGAGCCTATCGGCATATTCCTGGCTATTGTAGTTTAGGAGATATTGGCAGATTTAGCCATTTGGGGGGGTATGAAAATTTATGAAAAGTTCAATTACACCACGATTTCTCTATGTTCCCGAGGGCCTACAGTTACAACTCCGCTACCAGACTGTAGCAATTCAAAAGTTACGTCGAATGAGCCTATCGGCATATTCCTGGCTGTTGTAGTTTAGGAGATATTGGCAGATTTAGCCATTTTGGGGGGTATGAAAATTTATGAAAAGTTCAATTACACCACGATTTCTCTATGTTCCCGAGGGCCTACAGTTACAACTCCGCTACCAGACTGTAGCAATTCAAAAGTTACGTCGAATGAGCCTATCGGCATATTCCTGTCTATTGTAGTTTAGGAGATATTGGCAGATTTAGCCATTTTGGGGGGTATGAAAATTTATGAAAAGTTCAATTACACCACGATTTCTCTATGTTCCCGAGGGCCTACAGTTACAACTCCGCTACCAGACTGTAGCAATTCAAAAGTTACGTCGAATGAGCCTATCGGCATATTCCTGGCTATTGTAGTTTAGGAGATATTGGCAGATTTAGCCATTTTGGGGGGTATGAAAATTTATGAAAAGTTCAATTACACCACGATTTCTCTATGTTCCCGAGGGCCTACAGTTACAACTCCGCTACCAGACTGTAGCAATTCAAAAGTTACGTCGAATGAGCCTATCGGCATATTCCTGGCTATTGTAGTTTAGGAGATATTGGCAGATTTAGCCATTTTGTGGGGTATGAAAATTTATGAAAAGTTCAATTACACCACGATTTCTCTATGTTCCCGAGGGCCTACAGTTACAACTCCGCTACCAGACTGTAGCAATTCAAAAGTTACGTCGAATGAGCCTATCGGCATATTCCTGGCTATTGTAGTTTAGGAGATATTGGCATATTTAGCCATTTTGGGGGGTATGAAAATTTATGAAAAGTTCAATTGCACCACGATTTCTCTATGTTCCCGAGGGCCTACAGTTACAACTCCGCTACCAGACTGTAGCAATTCAAAAGTTACATCGAATGAGCCTATCGGCATATTCCTGGCTATTGTAGTTTAGGAGATATTGGCAGATTTAGCCATTTTGGGGGGTATGAAAATTTATGAAAAGTTCAATTACACCACGATTTCTCTATGTTCCCGAGGGCCTACAGTTACAACTCCGCTACCAGACTGTAGCAATTCAAAAGTTACGTCGAATGAGCCTATCGGCATATTCCTGGCTATTGTAGTTTAGGAGATATTGGCAGATTTAGCCATTTTGGGGGGTATGAAAATTTATGAAAAGTTCAATTACACCACGATTTCTCTATGTTCCCGAGGGCCTACAGTTACAACTCCGCTACCAGACTGTAGCAATTCAAAAGTTACGTCGAGTGAGCCTATCGGCATATTCCTGGCTATTGTAGTTTAGGAGATATTGGCAGATTTAGCCATTTTGGGAGGTATGAAAATTTATGAAAAGTTCAATTACACCACGATTTCTCTATGTTCCCGAGGGCCTACAGTTACAACTCCGCTACCAGACTGTAGCAATTCAAAAGTTACGTCGAATGAGCCTATCGGCATATTCCTGGCTATTGTAGTTTAGGAGATATTGGCAGATTTAGCCATTTTGAGGGGTATGAAAATTTATGAAAAGTTCAATTACACCACGATTTCTCTATGTTCCCGAGGGCCTACAGTTACAACTCCGCTACCAGACTGTAGCAATTCAAAAGTTACGTCGAATGAGCCTATCGGCATATTCCTGGCTATTGTAGTTTAGGAGATATTGGCAGATTTAGCCATTTTGGGGGGTATGAAAATTTATGAAAAGTTCAATTACACCACGATTTCTCTATGTTCCCGAGGGCCTACAGTTACAACTCCGCTACCAGACTGTAGCAATTCAAAAGTTACGTCGAATGAGCCTATCGGCATATTCCTGGCTATTGTAGTTTAGGAGATATTGGCAGATTTAGCCATTTTGGGGAGTATGAAAATTTATGAAAAGTTCAATTACACCACGATTTCTCTATGTTTCCGAGGGCCTACAGTTACAACTCCGCTACCAGACTGTAGCAATTCAAAAGTTACGTCGAATGAGCCTATCGGCATATTCCTGGCTATTGTAGTTTAGGAGATATTGGCAGATTTAGCCATTTTGGGGGGTATGAAAATTTATGAAAAGTTCAATTACACCACGATTTCTCTATGTTCCAGAGGGCCTACAGTTACAACTCCGCTACCAGACTGTAGCAATTCAAAAGTTACGTCGAATGAGCCTATCGGCATATTCCTGGCTATTGTAGTTTAGGAGATATTGGCAGATTTAGCCATTTTGGGGGGTATGAAAATTTATGAAAAGTTCAATTACACCACGATTTCTCTATGTTCCCGAGGGCCTACAGTTACAACTCCGCTACCAGACTGTAGCAATTTAAAAGTTACGTCGAATGAGCCTATCGGCATATTCCTGGCTGTTGTAGTTTAGGAGATATTGGCAGATTTAGCCATTTTGGGGGGTATGAAAATTTATGAAAAGTTCAATTACACCACGATTTCTCTATGTTCCCGAGGGCCTACAGTTACAACTCCGCTACCAGACTGTAGCAATTCAAAAGTTACGTCGAATGAGCCTATCGGCATATTCCTGGCTGTTGTAGTTTAGGAGATATTGGCAGATTTAGCCATTTTGGGGGGTATGAAAATTTATGAAAAGTTCAATTACACCACGATTTCTCTATGTTTCCGAGGGCCTACAGTTACAACTCCGCTACCAGACTGTAGCAATTCAAAAGTTACGTCGAATGAGCCTATCGGCATATTCCTGGCTATTGTAGTTTAGGAGATATTGGCAGATTTAGCCATTTGGGGGGGTATGAAAATTTATGAAAAGTTCAATTACACCACGATTTCTCTATGTTCCCGAGGGCCTACAGTTACAACTCCGCTACCAGACTGTAGCAATTCAAAAGTTACGTCGAATGAGCCTATCGGCATATTCCTGGCTGTTGTAGTTTAGGAGATATTGGCAGATTTAGCCATTTTGGGGGGTATGAAAATTTATGAAAAGTTCAATTACACCACGATTTCTCTATGTTCCCGAGGGCCTACAGTTACAACTCCGCTACCAGACTGTAGCAATTCAAAAGTTACGTCGAATGAGCCTATCGGCATATTCCTGTCTATTGTAGTTTAGGAGATATTGGCAGATTTAGCCATTTTGGGGGGTATGAAAATTTATGAAAAGTTCAATTACACCACGATTTCTCTATGTTCCCGAGGGCCTACAGTTACAACTCCGCTACCAGACTGTAGCAATTCAAAAGTTACGTCGAATGAGCCTATCGGCATATTCCTGGCTATTGTAGTTTAGGAGATATTGGCAGATTTAGCCATTTTGGGGGGTATGAAAATTTATGAAAAGTTCAATTACACCACGATTTCTCTATGTTCCCGAGGGCCTACAGTTACAACTCCGCTACCAGACTGTAGCAATTCAAAAGTTACGTCGAATGAGCCTATCGGCATATTCCTGGCTATTGTAGTTTAGGAGATATTGGCAGATTTAGCCATTTTGTGGGGTATGAAAATTTATGAAAAGTTCAATTACACCACGATTTCTCTATGTTCCCGAGGGCCTACAGTTACAACTCCGCTACCAGACTGTAGCAATTCAAAAGTTACGTCGAATGAGCCTATCGGCATATTCCTGGCTATTGTAGTTTAGGAGATATTGGCATATTTAGCCATTTTGGGGGGTATGAAAATTTATGAAAAGTTCAATTACACCACGATTTCTCTATGTTCCCGAGGGCCTACAGTTACAACTCCGCTACCAGACTGTAGCAATTCAAAAGTTACATCGAATGAGCCTATCGGCATATTCCTGGCTATTGTAGTTTAGGAGATATTGGCAGATTTAGCCATTTTGGGGGGTATGAAAATTTATGAAAAGTTCAATTACACCACGATTTCTCTATGTTCCCGAGGGCCTACAGTTACAACTCCGCTACCAGACTGTAGCAATTCAAAAGTTACGTCGAATGAGCCTATCGGCATATTCCTGGCTATTGTAGTTTAGGAGATATTGGCAGATTTAGCCATTTTGGGGGGTATGAAAATTTATGAAAAGTTCAATTACACCACGATTTCTCTATGTTCCCGAGGGCCTACAGTTACAACTCCGCTACCAGACTGTAGCAATTCAAAAGTTACGTCGAGTGAGCCTATCGGCATATTCCTGGCTATTGTAGTTTAGGAGATATTGGCAGATTTAGCCATTTTGGGAGGTATGAAAATTTATGAAAAGTTCAATTACACCACGATTTCTCTATGTTCCCGAGGGCCTACAGTTACAACTCCGCTACCAGACTGTAGCAATTCAAAAGTTACGTCGAATGAGCCTATCGGCATATTCCTGGCTATTGTAGTTTAGGAGATATTGGCAGATTTAGCCATTTTGAGGGGTATGAAAATTTATGAAAAGTTCAATTACACCACGATTTCTCTATGTTCCCGAGGGCCTACAGTTACAACTCCGCTACCAGACTGTAGCAATTCAAAAGTTACGTCGAATGAGCCTATCGGCATATTCCTGGCTATTGTAGTTTAGGAGATATGGGCAGATTTAGCCATTTTGGGGGGTATGAAAATTTATGAAAAGTTCAATTACACCACGATTTCTCTATGATCCCGAGGGCCTACAGTTACAACTCCGCTACCAGACTGTAGCAATTCAAAAGTTACGTCGAGTGAGCCTATCGGCATATTCCTGGCTATTGTAGTTTAGGAGATATTGGCAGATTTAGCCATTTTGGGAGGTATGAAAATTTATGAAAAGTTCAATTACACCACGATTTCTCTATGTTCCCGAGGGCCTACAGTTACAACTCCGCTACCAGACTGTAGCAATTCAAAAGTTACGTCGAATGAGCCTATCGGCATATTCCTGGCTATTGTAGTTTAGGAGATATTGGCAGATTTAGCCATTTTGAGGGGTATGAAAATTTATGAAAAGTTCAATTACACCACGATTTCTCTATGTTCCCGAGGGCCTACAGTTACAACTCCGCTACCAGACTGTAGCAATTCAAAAGTTACGTCAAATGAGCCTATCGGCATATTCCTGGCTATTGTAGTTTAGGAGATATTGGCAGATTTAGCCATTTTGGGGGGTATGAAAATTTATGAAAAGTTCAATTATACCACGATTTCTCTATGTTCCCGAGGGCCTACAGTTACAACTCCGCTACCAGACTGTAGCAATTCAAAAGTTACGTCGAATGAGCCTATCGGCATATTCCTGGCTATTGTAGTTTAGGAGATATGGGCAGATTTAGCCATTTTGGGGGGTATGAAAATTTATGAAAAGTTCAATTACACCACGATTTCTCTATGATCCCGAGGGCCTACAGTTACAACTCCGCTACCAGACTGTAGCAATTCAAAAGTTACGTCGAGTGAGCCTATCGGCATATTCCTGGCTATTGTAGTTTAGGAGATATTGGCAGATTTAGCCATTTTGGGGGGTATGAAAATTTATGAAAAGTTCAATTACACCACGATTTCTCTATGTTCCCGAGGGCCTACAGTTACAACTCCGCTACCAGACTGTAGCAATTCAAAAGTTACGTCGAATGAGCCTATCGGCATATTCCTGGCTATTGTAGTTTAGGAGATATTGGCAGATTTAGCCATTTAGGGGGGTATGAAAATTTATGAAAAGTTCAATTACACCACGATTTCTCTATGTTCCCGAGGGCCTACAGTTACAACTCCGCTACCAGACTGTAGCAATTCAAAAGTTACGTCGAATGAGCCTATCGGCATATTCCTGGCTATTGTAGTTTAGGAGATATTGGCAGATTTAGCCATTTTGGGGGGTATGAAAATTTATGAAAAGTTCAATTACACCACGATTTCTCTATGTTCCCGAGGGCCTACAGTTACAACTCCGCTACCAGACTGTAGCAATTCAAAAGTTACGTCGAATGAGCCTATCGGCATATTCCTGGCTATTGTAGTTTAGGAGATATTGGCAGATTTAGCCATTTTGGGAGGTATGAAAATTTATGAAAAGTTCAATTACACCACGATTTCTCTATGTTCCCGAGGGCCTACAGTTACAACTCCGCTACCAGACTGTAGCAATTCAAAAGTTACGTCGAATGAGCCTATCGGCATATTCCTGGCTATTGTAGTTTAGGAGATATTCGCAGATTTGGCCATTTTGAGGGGTATGAAAATTTATGAAAAGTTCAATTACACCACGATTTCTCTATGTTCTCGAGGGCCTACAGTTACAACTCCGCTACCAGACTGTAGCAATTCAAAAGTTACGTCGAATGAGCCTATCGGCATATTCCTGGCTATTGTAGTTTAGGAGATATTGGCAGATTTAGCCATTTTGGGGGGTATGAAAATTTATGAAAAGTTCATTTACACCACGATTTCTCTATGTTCCCGAGGGCCTACAGTTACAACTCCGCTACCAGACTGTAGCAATTCAAAAGTTACGTCGAATGAGCCTATCGGCATATTCCTGGCTATTGTAGTTTAGGAGATATTGGCAGATTTAGCCATTTTGGGGGGTATGAAAATTTATGAAAAGTTCAATTACACCACGATTTCTCTATGTTCCCGAGGGCCTACAGTTACAACTCCGCTACCAGACTGTAGCAATTCAAAAGTTACGTCGAGTGAGCCTATCGGCATATTCCTGGCTATTGTAGTTTAGGAGATATTGGCAGATATAGCCATTTTGGGAGGTATGAAAATTTATGAAAAGTTCAATTACACCACGATTTCTCTATGTTCCCGAGGGCCTACAGTTACAACTCCGCTACCAGACTGTAGCAATTCAAAAGTTACGTCGAATGAGCCTATCGGCATATTCCTGGCTATTGTAGTTTAGGAGATATTGGCAGATTTAGCCATTTTGAGGGGTATGAAAATTTATGAAAAGTTCAATTACACCACGATTTCTCTATGTTCCCGTGGGCCTACAGTTACAACTCCGCTACCAGACTGTAGCAATTCAAAAGTTACGTCAAATGAGCCTATCGGCATATTCCTGGCTATTGTAGTTTAGGAGATATTGGCAGATTTAGCCATTTTGGGGGGTATGAAAATTTATGAAAAGTTCAATTACACCACGATTTCTCTATGTTCCCGAGGGCCTACAGTTACAACTCCGCTACCAGACTGTAGCAATTCAAAAGTTACGTCGAATGAGCCTATCGGCATATTCCTGGCTATTGTAGTTTAGGAGATATTGGCAGATTTAGCCATTTTGGGGGGTATGAAAATTTATGAAAAGTTCAATTACACCACGATTTCTCTATGTTCCCGAGGGCCTACAGTTACAACTCCGCTACCAGACTGTAGCAATTCAAAAGTTACGTCGAATGAGCCTATCGGCATATTCCTGGCTATTGTAGTTTAGGAGATATTGGCAGATTTAGCCATTTTGGGGGGTATGAAAATTTATGAAAAGTTCAATTACACCACGATTTCTCTATGTTCCCGAGGGCCTACAGTTACAACTCCGCTACCAGACTGTAGCAATTCAAAAGTTACGTCGAGTGAGCCTATCGGCATATTCCTGGCTATTGTAGTTTAGGAGATATTGGCAGATTTAGCCATTTTGGGGGGTATGAAAATTTATGAAAAGTTCAATTACACCGCGATTTCTCTATGTTCCCGAGGGCCTACAGTTACAACTCCGCTACCAGACTGTAGCAATTCAAAAGTTACGTCGAATGAGCCTATCGGCATATTCCTGGCTATTGTAGTTTAGGAGATATTGGCAGATTTAGCCATTTAGGGGGGTATGAAAATTTATGAAAAGTTCAATTACACCACGATTTCTCTATGTTCCCGAGGGCCTAAAGTTACAACTCCGCTACCAGACTGTAGCAATTCAAAAGTTACGTCGAATGAGCCTATCGGCATATTCCTGTCTATTGTAGTTTAGGAGATATTGGCAGATTTAGCCATTTTGGGGGGTATGAAAATTTATGAAAAGTTCAATTACACCACGATTTCTCTATGTTCCCGAGGGCCTACAGTTACAACTCCGCTACCAGACTGTAGCAATTCAAAAGTTACGTCGAATGAGCCTATCGGCATATTCCTGGCTATTGTAGTTTAGGAGATATTGGCAGATTTAGCCATTTTGGGGGGGTATGAAAATTTATGAAAAGTTCAATTACACCACGATTTCTCTATGTTCCCGAGGGCCTACAGTTACAACTCCGCTACCAGACTGCAGCAATTTAAAAGTTACGTCGAATGAGCCTATCGGCATATTCCTGGCTGTTGTAGTTTAGGAGATATTGGCAGATTTAGCCATTTTGGGGGGTATGAAAATTTATGAAAAGTTCAATTACACCACGATTTCTCTATGTTCCCGAGGGCCTACAGTTACAACTCCACTACCAGGCTGTAGCAATTCAAAAGTTACGTCGAATGAGCCTATCGGCATATTCCTGGCTATTGTAGTTTAGGAGATATTGGCAGATTTAGCCATTTTGGGGGTATGAAAATTTATGAAAAGTTCAATTACACCACGATTTCTCTATGTTCCCGAGGGCCTACAGTTACAACTCCGCTACCAGACTGTAGCAATTCAAAAGTTACGTCGAATGAGCCTATCGGCATATTCCTGGCTGTTGTAGTTTAGGAGATATTGGCAGATTTAGCCATTTTGGGGGGTATGAAAATTTATGAAAAGTTCAATTACACCACGATTTCTCTATGTTCCCGAGGGCCTACAGTTACAACTCCGCTACCAGACTGTAGCAATTCAAAAGTTACGTCGAATGAGCCTATCGGCATATTCCTGGCTATTGTAGTTTAGGAGATATTGGCAGATTTAGCCATTTTGGGGGGTATGAAAATTTGTTAAAAGTTCAATTACACCACGATTTCTCTATGTTCCCGAGGGCCTACAGTTACAACTCCGCTACCAGACTGTAGCAATTCAAAAGTTACGTCGAATGAGCCTATCGGCATATTCCTGGCTATTGTAGTTTAGGAGATATTGGCAGATTTAGCCATTTTGTGGGGTATGAAAATTTATGAAAAGTTCAATCACACCACGATTTCTCTATGTTCCCGAGGGCCTACAGTTACAACTCCGCTACCAGACTGTAGCAATTCAAAAGTTACGTCGAATGAGCCTATCGGCATATTCCTGGCTATTGTAGTTTAGGAGATATTGGCATATTTAGCCATTTTGGGGGGTATGAAAATTTATGAAAAGTTCAATTACACCACGATTTCTCTATGTTCCCGAGGGCCTACAGTTACAACTCCGCTACCAGACTGTAGCAATTCAAAAGTTACATCGAATGAGCCTATCGGCATATTCCTGGCTATTGTAGTTTAGGAGATATTGGCAGATTTAGCCATTTTGGGGGGTATGAAAATTTATGAAAAGTTCAATTACACCACGATTTCTCTATGTTCCCGAGGGCCTACAGTTACAACTCCGCTACCAGACTGTAGCAATTCAAAAGTTACGTCGAATGAGCCTATCGGCATATTCCTGGCTATTGTAGTTTAGGAGATATTGGCAGATTTAGCCATTTTGGGGGGTATGAAAATTTATGAAAAGTTCAATTACACCACGATTTCTCTATGTTCCCGAGGGCCTACAGTTACAACTCCGCTACCAGACTGTAGCAATTCAAAAGTTACGTCGAGTGAGCCTATCGGCATATTCCTGGCTATTGTAGTTTAGGAGATATTGGCAGATTTAGCCATTTTGGGAGGTATGAAAATTTATGAAAAGTTCAATTACACCACGATTTCTCTATGTTCCCGAGGGCCTACAGTTACAACTCCGCTACCAGACTGTAGCAATTCAAAAGTTACGTCGAATGAGCCTATCGGCATATTCCTGGCTATTGTAGTTTAGGAGATATTGGCAGATTTAGCCATTTTGAGGGGTATGAAAATTTATGAAAAGTTCAATTACACCACGATTTCTCTATGTTCCCGAGGGCCTACAGTTACAACTCCGCTACCAGACTGTAGCAATTCAAAAGTTACGTCAAATGAGCCTATCGGCATATTCCTGGCTATTGCAGTTTAGGAGATATTGGCAGATTTAGCCATTTTGGGGGGTATGAAAATTTATGAAAAGTTCAATTACACCACGATTTCTCTATGTTCCCGAGGGCCTACAGTTACAACTCCGCTACCAGACTGTAGCAATTCAAAAGTTACGTCGAATGAGCCTATCGGCATATTCCTGGCTATTGTAGTTTAGGAGATATTGGCAGATTTAGCCATTTTGGGGGGTATGAAAATTTATGAAAAGTTCAATTACACCACGATTTCTCTATGATCCCGAGGGCCTACAGTTACAACTCCGCTACCAGACTGTAGCAATTCAAAAGTTACGTCGAGTGAGCCTATCGGCATATTCCTGGCTATTGTAGTTTAGGAGATATTGGCAGATTTAGCCATTTTGGGGGGTATGAAAATTTATGAAAAGTTCAATTACACCACGATTTCTCTATGTTCCCGAGGGCCTACAGTTACAACTCCGCTACCAGACTGTAGCAATTCAAAAGTTACGTCGAATGAGCCTATCGGCATATTCCTGGCTATTGTAGTTTAGGAGATATTGGCAGATTTAGCCATTTAGGGGGGTATGAAAATTTATGAAAAGTTCAATTACACCACGATTTCTCTATGTTCCCGAGGGCCTACAGTTACAACTCCGCTACCAGAC
This sequence comes from Botryllus schlosseri, assembly GCF_051294905.1. Classification (NCBI taxonomy): domain Eukaryota; kingdom Metazoa; phylum Chordata; class Ascidiacea; order Stolidobranchia; family Styelidae; genus Botryllus; species Botryllus schlosseri. The sequence continues at coordinate 39,899 of NW_027648681.1, read as the reverse complement.
TGTAGCAATTCAAAAGTTACGTCGAATGAGCCTATCGGCATATTCCTGGCTATTGTAGTTTAGGAGATATTGGCAGATTTAGCCATTTTGGGAGGTATGAAAATTTATGAAAAGTTCAATTACACCACGATTTCTCTATGTTCCCGAGGGCCTACAGTTACAACTCCGCTACCAGACTGTAGCAATTCAAAAGTTACGTCGAATGAGCCTATCGGCATATTCCTGGCTATTGTAGTTTAGGAGATATTGGCAGATTTAGCCATTTTGAGGGGTATGAAAATTTATGAAAAGTTCAATTACACCACGATTTCTCTATGTTCCCGAGGGCCTACAGTTACAACTCCGCTACCAGACTGTAGCAATTCAAAAGTTACGTCGAATGAGCCTATCGGCATATTCCTGGCTATTGTAGTTTAGGAGATATTGGCAGATTTAGCCATTTTGGGGGGTATGAAAATTTATGAAAAGTTCAATTACACCACGATTTCTCTATGTTCCCGAGGGCCTACAGTTACAACTCCGCTACCAGACTGTAGCAATTCAAAAGTTACATCGAATGAGCCTATCGGCATATTCCTGGCTATTGTAGTTTAGGAGATATTGGCAGATTTAGCCATTTTGGGGGGTATGAAAATTTATGAAAAGTTCAATTACACCACGATTTCTCTATGTTCCCGAGGGCCTACAGTTACAACTCCGCTACCAGACTGTAGCAATTCAAAAGTTACGTCGAATGAGCCTATCGGCATATTCCTGGCTATTGTAGTTTAGGAGATATTGGCAGATTTAGCCATTTTGGGGAGTATGAAAATTTATGAAAAGTTCAATTACACCACGATTTCTCTATGTTTCCGAGGGCCTACAGTTACAACTCCGCTACCAGACTGTAGCAATTCAAAAGTTACGTCGAATGAGCCTATCGGCATATTCCTGGCTATTGTAGTTTAGGAGATATTGGCAGATTTAGCCATTTTGGGGGGTATGAAAATTTATGAAAAGTTCAATTACACCACGATTTCTCTATGTTCCCGAGGGCCTACAGTTACAACTCCGCTACCAGACTGTAGCAATTCAAAAGTTACGTCGAATGAGCCTATCGGCATATTCCTGGCTATTGTAGTTTAGGAGATATTGGCAGATTTAGCCATTTTGTGGGGTATGAAAATTTATGAAAAGTTCAATTACACCACGATTTCTCTATGTTCCCGAGGGCCTACAGTTACAACTCCGCTACCAGACTGTAGCAATTCAAAAGTTACGTCGAATGAGCCTATCGGCATATTCCTGGCTATTGTAGTTTAGGAGATATTGGCAGATTTAGCCATTTTGGGGGGTATGAAAATTTATGAAAAGTTCAATTACACCACGATTTCTCTATGTTCCCGAGGGCCTACAGTTACAACTCCGCTACCAGACTGTAGCAATTCAAAAGTTATATCGAATGAGCCTATCGGCATATTCCTGGCTATTGTAGTTTAGGAGATATTGGCAGATTTAGCCATTTTGGGGGGTATGAAAATTTATGAAAAGTTCAATTACACCACGATTTCTCTATGTTCCCGAGGGCCTACAGTTACAACTCCGCTACCAGACTGTAGCAATTCAAAAGTTACGTCGAATGAGCCTATCGGCATATTCCTGGCTATTGTAGTTTAGGAGATATTGGCAGATTTAGCCATTTTGGGGGGTATGAAAATTTATGAAAAGTTCAATTACACCACGATTTCTCTATGTTCCCGAGGGCCTACAGTTACAACTCCGCTACCAGACTGCAGCAATTTAAAAGTTACGTCGAATGAGCCTATCGGCATATTCCTGGCTGTTGTAGTTTAGGAGATATTGGCAGATTTAGCCATTTTGGGGGGTATGAAAATTTATGAAAAGTTCAATTACACCACGATTTCTCTATGTTCCCGAGGGCCTACAGTTACAACTCCACTACCAGGCTGTAGCAATTCAAAAGTTACGTCGAATGAGCCTATCGGCATATTCCTGGCTATTGTAGTTTAGGAGATATTGGCAGATTTAGCCATTTTGGGGGTATGAAAATTTATGAAAAGTTCAATTACACCACGATTTCTCTATGTTCCCGAGGGCCTACAGTTACAACTCCGCTACCAGACTGTAGCAATTCAAAAGTTACGTCGAATGAGCCTATCGGCATAGTCCTGGCTATTGTAGTTTAGGAGATATTGGCAGATTTAGCCATTTTGTGGGGTATGAAAATTTATGAAAAGTTCAATTACACCACGATTTCTCTATGTTCCCGAGGGCCTACAGTTACAACTCCGCTACCAGACTGTAGCAATTCAAAAGTTACGTCGAATGAGCCTATCGGCATATTCCTGGCTATTGTAGTTTAGGAGATATTGGCAGATTTAGCCATTTTGGGGGGTATGAAAATTTATGAAAAGTTCAATTACACCACGATTTCTCTATGTTCCCGAGGGCCTACAGTTACAACTCCGCTACCAGACTGTAGCAATTCAAAAGTTACATCGAATGAGCCTATCGGCATATTCCTGGCTATTGTAGTTTAGGAGATATTGGCAGATTTAGCCATTTTGGGGGGTATGAAAATTTATGAAAAGTTCAATTACACCACGATTTCTCTATGTTCCCGAGGGCCTACAGTTACAACTCCGCTACCAGACTGTAGCAATTCAAAAGTTACGTCGAATGAGCCTATCGGCATATTCCTGGCTATTGTAGTTTAGGAGATATTGGCAGATTTAGCCATTTTGGGGGGTATGAAAATTTATGAAAAGTTCAATTACACCACGATTTCTCTATGTTCCCGAGGGCCTACAGTTACAACTCCGCTACCAGACTGCAGCAATTTAAAAGTTACGTCGAATGAGCCTATCGGCATATTCCTGGCTGTTGTAGTTTAGGAGATATTGGCAGATTTAGCCATTTTGGGGGGTATGAAAATTTATGAAAAGTTCAATTGCACCACGATTTCTCTATGTTCCCGAGGGCCTACAGTTACAACTCCGCTACCAGACTGTAGCAATTCAGAAGTTACGTCGAATGAGCCTATCGGCATATTCCTGGCTGTTGTAGTTTAGGAGATATTGGCAGATTTAGCCATTTTGGGGGGTATGAAAATTTATGAAAAGTTCAATTACACCACGATTTCTCTATGTTTCCGAGGGCCTACAGTTACAACTCCGCTACCAGACTGTAGCAATTCAAAAGTTACGTCGAATGAGCCTATCGGCATATTCCTGGCTATTGTAGTTTAGGAGATATTGGCAGATTTAGCCATTTTGGGGGTATGAAAATTTATGAAAAGTTCAATTACACCACGATTTCTCTATGTTCCCGAGGGCCTACAGTTACAACTCCGCTACCAGACTGTAGCAATTCAAAAGTTACGTCGAATGAGCCTATCGGCATATTCCTGGCTGTTGTAGTTTAGGAGATATTGGCAGATTTAGCCATTTTTGGGGGTATGAAAATTTATGAAAAGTTCAATTACACCACGATTTCTCTATGTTCCCGAGGGCCTACAGTTACAACTCCGCTACCAGACTGTAGGAATTCAAAAGTTACGTCGAATGAGCCTATCGGCATATTCCTGGCTATTGTAGTTTAGGAGATATTGGCAGATTTAGCCATTTTGGGGGGTATGAAAATTTATGAAAAGTTCTATTACACCACGATTTCTCTATGTTCCCGAGGGCCTACAGTTACAACTCCGCTACCAGACTGTAGCAATTCAAAAGTTACGTCGAATGAGCCTATCGGCATATTCCTGGCTATTGTAGTTTAGGAGATATTGGCAGATTTAGCCATTTTGTGGGGTATGAAAATTTATGAAAAGTTCAATTACACCACGATTTCTCTATGTTCCCGAGGGCCTACAGTTACAACTCCGCTACCAGACTGTAGCAATTCAAAAGTTACGTCGAATGAGCCTATCGGCATATTCCTGGCTGTTGTAGTTTAGGAGATATTGGCAGATTTAGCCATTTTGGGGGGTATGAAAATTTATGAAAAGTTCAATTACACCACGATTTCTCTATGTTCCCGAGGGCCTACAGTTACAACTCCGCTACCAGACTGTAGCAATTCAAAAGTTACGTCGAATGAGCCTATCGGCATATTCCTGGCTATTGTAGTTTAGGAGATATTGGCAGATTTAGCCATTTTGGGGGGTATGAAAATTTATGAAAAGTTCAATTACACCACGATTTCTCTATGTTCCCGAGGGCCTACAGTTACAACTCCGCTACCAGACTGTAGCAATTCAAAAGTTACGTCGAATGAGCCTATCGGCATATTCCTGGCTATTGTAGTTTAGGAGATATTGGCAGATTTAGCCATTTTGTGGGGTATGAAAATTTATGAAAAGTTCAATTACACCACGATTTCTCTATGTTCCCGAGGGCCTACAGTTACAACTCCGCTACCAGACTGTAGCAATTCAAAAGTTACGTCGAATGAGCCTATCGGCATATTCCTGGCTATTGTAGTTTAGGAGATATTGGCAGATTTAGCCATTTTGGGGGGTATGAAAATTTATGAAAAGTTCAATTACACCACGATTTCTCTATGTTCCCGAGGGCCTACAGTTACAACTCCGCTACCAGACTGTAGCAATTCAAAAGTTATATCGAATGAGCCTATCGGCATATTCCTGGCTATTGTAGTTTAGGAGATATTGGCAGATTTAGCCATTTTGGGGGGTATGAAAATTTATGAAAAGTTCAATTACACCACGATTTCTCTATGTTCCCGAGGGCCTACAGTTACAACTCCGCTACCAGACTGTAGCAATTCAAAAGTTACGTCGAATGAGCCTATCGGCATATTCCTGGCTATTGTAGTTTAGGAGATATTGGCAGATTTAGCCATTTTGGGGGGTATGAAAATTTATGAAAAGTTCAATTACACCACGATTTCTCTATGTTCCCGAGGGCCTACAGTTACAACTCCGCTACCAGACTGCAGCAATTTAAAAGTTACGTCGAATGAGCCTATCGGCATATTCCTGGCTGTTGTAGTTTAGGAGATATTGGCAGATTTAGCCATTTTGGGGGGTATGAAAATTTATGAAAAGTTCAATTACACCACGATTTCTCTACGTTCCCGAGGGCCTACAGTTACAACTCCACTACCAGGCTGTAGCAATTCAAAAGTTACGTCGAATGAGCCTATCGGCATATTCCTGGCTATTGTAGTTTAGGAGATATTGGCAGATTTAGCCATTTTGGGGGTATGAAAATTTATGAAAAGTTCAATTACACCACGATTTCTCTATGTTCCCGAGGGCCTACAGTTACAACTCCGCTACCAGACTGTAGCAATTCAAAAGTTACGTCGAATGAGCCTATCGGCATATTCCTGGCTGTTGTAGTTTAGGAGATATTGGCAGATTTAGCCATTTTGGGGGGTATGAAAATTTATGAAAAGTTCAATTACACCACGATTTCTCTATGTTCCCGAGGGCCTACAGTTACAACTCCGCTACCAGACTGTAGCAATTCAAAAGTTACGTCGAATGAGCCTATCGGCATATTCCTGGCTATTGTAGTTTAGGAGATATTGGCAGATTTAGCCATTTTGGGGGGTATGAAAATTTATGAAAAGTTCAATTACACCACGATTTCTCTATGTTCCCGAGGGCCTACAGTTACAACTCCGCTACCAGACTGTAGCAATTCAGAAGTTACGTCGAATGAGCCTATCGGCATATTCCTGGCTGTTGTAGTTTAGGAGATATTGGCAGATTTAGCCATTTTGGGGGGTATGAAAATTTATGAAAAGTTCAATTACACCACGATTTCTCTATGTTTCCGAGGGCCTACAGTTACAACTCCGCTACCAGACTGTAGCAATTCAAAAGTTACGTCGAATGAGCCTATCGGCATATTCCTGGCTATTGTAGTTTAGGAGATATTGGCAGATTTAGCCATTTTGGGAGGTATGAAAATTTATGAAAAGTTCAATTACACCACGATTTCTCTATGTTTCCGAGGGCCTACAGTTACAACTCCGCTACCAGACTGTAGCAATTCAAAAGTTACGTCGAATGAGCCTATCGGCATATTCCTGGCTATTGTAGTTTAGGAGATATTGGCAGATTTAGCCATTTTGGGGGTATGAAAATTTATGAAAAGTTCAATTACACCACGATTTCTCTATGTTCCCGAGGGCCTACAGTTACAACTCCGCTACCAGACTGTAGCAATTCAAAAGTTACGTCGAATGAGCCTATCGGCATATTCCTGGCTATTGTAGTTTAGGAGATATTGGCAGATTTAGCCATTTTGGGGGGTATGAAAATTTATGAAAAGTTCAATTACACCACGATTTCTCTATGTTCCCGAGGGCCTACAGTTACAACTCCGCTATCAGACTGTAGCAATTCAAAAGTTACGTCGAATGAGCCTATCGGCATATTCCTGGCTATTGTAGTTTAGGAGATATTGGCAGATTTAGCCATTTTGGGGGGTATGAAAATTTATGAAAAGTTCAATTACACCACGATTTCTCTATGTTCCCGAGGGCCTACAGTTACAACTCCGCTACCAGACTGTAGCAATTCAAAAGTTACGTCGAATGAGCGTATCGGCATATTCCTGGCTATTGTAGTTTAGGAGATATTGGCAGATTTAGCCATTTTGGGGGGTATGAAAATTTATGAAAAGTTCAATTACACCACGATTTCTCTATGTTTCCGAGGGCCTACAGTTACAACTCCGCTACCAGACTGTAGCAATTCAAAAGTTACGTCGAATGAGCCTATCGGCATATTCCTGGCTATTGTAGTTTAGGAGATATTGGCAGATTTAGCCATTTTGGGGGTATGAAAATTTATGAAAAGTTCAATTACACCACGATTTCTCTATGTTCCCGAGGGCCTACAGTTACAACTCCGCTACCAGACTGTAGCAATTCAAAAGTTACGTCGAATGAGCCTATCGGCATATTCCTGGCTGTTGTAGTTTAGGAGATATTGGCAGATTTAGCCATTTTTGGGGGTATGAAAATTTATGAAAAGTTCAATTACACCACGATTTCTCTATGTTCCCGAGGGCCTACAGTTACAACTCCGCTACCAGACTGTAGGAATTCAAAAGTTACGTCGAATGAGCCTATCGGCATATTCCTGGCTATTGTAGTTTAGGAGATATTGGCAGATTTAGCCATTTTGGGGGGTATGAAAATTTATGAAAAGTTCTATTACACCACGATTTCTCTATGTTCCCGAGGGCCTACAGTTACAACTCCGCTACCAGACTGTAGCAATTCAAAAGTTACGTCGAATGAGCCTATCGGCATATTCCTGGCTATTGTAGTTTAGGAGATATTGGCAGATTTAGCCATTTTGTGGGGTATGAAAATTTATGAAAAGTTCAATTACACCACGATTTCTCTATGTTCCCGAGGGCCTACAGTTACAACTCCGCTACCAGACTGTAGCAATTCAAAAGTTACGTCGAATGAGCCTATCGGCATATTCCTGGCTATTGTAGTTTAGGAGATATTGGCAGATTTAGCCATTTTGGGGGGTATGAAAATTTATGAAAAGTTCAATTACACCACGATTTCTCTATGTTCCCGAGGGCCTACAGTTACAACTCCGCTACCAGACTGTAGCAATTCAAAAGTTACATCGAATGAGCCTATCGGCATATTCCTGGCTATTGTAGTTTAGGAGATATTGGCAGATTTAGCCATTTTGGGGGGTATGAAAATTTATGAAAAGTTCAATTACACCACGATTTCTCTATGTTCCCGAGGGCCTACAGTTACAACTCCGCTACCAGACTGTAGCAATTCAAAAGTTACGTCGAATGAGCCTATCGGCATATTCCTGGCTATTGTAGTTTAGGAGATATTGGCAGATTTAGCCATTTTGGGGGGTATGAAAATTTATGAAAAGTTCAATTACACCACGATTTCTCTATGTTCCCGAGGGCCTACAGTTACAACTCCGCTACCAGACTGTAGCAATTCAAAAGTTACGTCGAATGAGCCTATCGGCATATTCCTGGCTATTGTAGTTTAGGAGATATTGGCAGATTTAGCCATTTTGGGAGGTATGAAAATTTATGAAAAGTTCAATTACACCACGATTTCTCTATGTTCCCGAGGTCCTACAGTTACAACTCCGCTACCAGACTGTAGCAATTCAAAAGTTACGTCGAATGAGCCTATCGGCATATTCCTGGCTATTGTAGTTTAGGAGATATTGGCAGATTTAGCCATTTTGAGGGGTATGAAAATTTATGAAAAGTTCAATTACACCACGATTTCTCTATGTTCCCGAGGGCCTACAGTTACAACTCCGCTACCAGACTGTAGCAATTCAAAAGTTACGTCGAATGAGCCTATCGGCATATTCCTGGCTATTGTAGTTTAGGAGATATTGGCAGATTTAGCCATTTTGGGGGGTATGAAAATTTATGAAAAGTTCAATTACACCACGATTTCTCTATGTTCCCGAGGGCCTACAGTTACAACTCCGCTACCAGACTGTAGCAATTCAAAAGTTACGTCGAATGAGCCTATCGGCATATTCCTGGCTATTGTAGTTTAGGAGATATTGGCAGATTTAGCCATTTTGGGGGGTATGAAAATTTATGAAAAGTTCAATTACACCACGACTTCTCTATGTTCCCGAGGGCCTACAGTTACAACTCCGCTACCAGACTGTAGCAATTCAAAAGTTACGTCGAGTGAGCCTATAGGCATATTCCTGGCTATTGTAGTTTAGGAGATATTGGCAGATTTAGCCATTTTGGGGGGTATGAAAATTTATGAAAAGTTCAATTACACCACGATTTCTCTATGTTCCCGAGGGCCTACAGTTGCAACTCCGCTACCAGACTGTAGCAATTCAAAAGTTACGTCGAATGAGCCTATCGGCATATTCCTGGCTATTGTAGTTTAGGAGATATTGGCAGATTTAGCCATTTTGTGGGGTATGAAAATTTATGAAAAGTTCAATTACACCACGATTTTTCTATGTTCCCGAGGGCCTACAGTTACAACTCCGCTACCAGACTGTAGCAATTCAAAAGTTACGTCGAATGAGCCTATCGGCATATTCCTGGCTATTGTAGTTTAGGAGATATTGGCAGATTTAGCCATTTTGGGGGGTATGAAAATTTATGAAAAGTTCAATTACACCACGATTTCTCTATGTTCCCGAGGGCCTACAGTTACAACTCCGCTACCAGACTGTAGCAATTCAAAAGTTACATCGAATGAGCCTATCGGCATATTCCTGGCTATTGTAGTTTAGGAGATATTGGCAGATTTAGCCATTTTGGGGGGTATGAAAATTTATGAAAAGTTCAATTACACCACGATTTCTCTATGTTCCCGAGGGCCTACAGTTACAACTCCGCTACCAGACTGTAGCAATTCAAAAGTTACGTCGAATGAGCCTATCGGCATATTCCTGGCTATTGTAGTTTAGGAGATATTGGCAGATTTAGCCATTTTGGGGGGTATGAAAATTTATGAAAAGTTCAATTACACCACGATTTCTCTATGTTCCCGAGGGCCTACAGTTACAACTCCGCTACCAGACTGTAGCAATTCAAAAGTTACGTCGAATGAGCCTATCGGCATATTCCTGGCTATTGTAGTTTAGGAGATATTGGCAGATTTAGCCATTTTGGGAGGTATGAAAATTTATGAAAAGTTCAATTACACCACGATTTCTCTATGTTCCCGAGGGCCTACAGTTACAACTCCGCTACCAGACTGTAGCAATTCAAAAGTTACGTCGAATGAGCCTATCGGCATATTCCTGGCTATTGTAGTTTAGGAGATATTGGCAGATTTAGCCATTTTGAGGGGTATGAAAATTTATGAAAAGTTCAATTACACCACGATTTCTCTATGTTCCCGAGGGCCTACAGTTACAACTCCGCTACCAGACTGTAGCAATTCAAAAGTTACGTCGAATGAGCCTATCGGCATATTCCTGGCTATTGTAGTTTAGGAGATATTGGCAGATTTAGCCATTTTGGGGGGTATGAAAATTTATGAAAAGTTCAATTACACCACGATTTCTCTATGTTCCCGAGGGCCTACAGTTACAACTCCGCTACCAGACTGTAGCAATTCAAAAGTTACGTCGAATGAGCCTATCGGCATATTCCTGGCTATTGTAGTTTAGGAGATATTGGCAGATTTAGCCATTTTGGGGGGTATGAAAATTTATGAAAAGTTCAATTACACCACGACTTCTCTATGTTCCCGAGGGCCTACAGTTACAACTCCGCTACCAGACTGTAGCAATTCAAAAGTTACGTCGAGTGAGCCTATCGGCATATTCCTGGCTATTGTAGTTTAGGAGATATTGGCAGATTTAGCCATTTTGGGGGGTATGAAAATTTATGAAAAGTTCAATTACACCACGATTTCTCTATGTTCCCGAGGGCCTACAGTTGCAACTCCGCTACCAGACTGTAGCAATTCAAAAGTTACGTCGAATGAGCCTATCGGCATATTCCTGGATATTGTAGTTTAGGAGATATTGGCAGATTTAGCCATTTAGGGGGGTATGAAAATTTATGAAAAGTTCAATTACACCACGATTTCTCTATGTTCCCGAGGGCCTACAGTTACAACTCCGCTACCAGACTGTAGCAATTCAAAAGTTACGTCGAATGAGCCTATCGGCATATTCCTGTCTATTGTAGTTTAGGAGATATTGGCAGATTTAGCCATTTTGGGGGGTATGAAAATTTATGAAAAGTTCAATTACACCACGATTTCTCTATGTTCCCGAGGGCCTACAGTTACAACTCCGCTACCAGACTGTAGCAATTCAAAAGTTACGTCGAATGAGCCTATCGGCATATTCCTGGCTATTGTAGTTTAGGAGATATTGGCAGATTTAGCCATTTTGGGGGGTATGAAAATTTATGAAAAGTTCAATTACACCACGATTTCTCTATGTTCCCGAGGGCCTACAGTTACAACTCCGCTACCAGACTGCAGCAATTTAAAAGTTACGTCGAATGAGCCTATCGGCATATTCCTGGCTATTGTAGTTTAGGAGATATTGGCAGATTTAGCCATTTTGGGGGTATGAAAATTTATGAAAAGTTCAATTACACCACGATTTCTCTATGTTCCCGAGGGCCTACAGTTACAACTCCGCTACCAGACTGTAGCAATTCAAAAGTTACGTCGAATGAGCCTATCGGCATATTCCTGGCTATTGTAGTTTAGGAGATATTGGCAGATTTAGCCATTTTGGGGGTATGAAAATTTATGAAAAGTTCAATTACACCACGATTTCTCTATGTTCCCGAGGGCCTACAGTTACAACTCCGCTACCAGACTGTAGCAATTCAAAAGTTACGTCGAATGAGCCTATCGGCATATTCCTGGCTGTTGTAGTTTAGGAGATATTGGCAGATTTAGCCATTTTTGGGGGTATGAAAATTTATGAAAAGTTCAATTACACCACGATTTCTCTATGTTCCCGAGGGCCTACAGTTACAACTCCGCTACCAGACTGTAGGAATTCAAAAGTTACGTCGAATGAGCCTATCGGCATATTCCTGGCTATTGTAGTTTAGGAGATATTGGCAGATTTAGCCATTTTGGGGGGTATGAAAATTTATGAAAAGTTCTATTACACCACGATTTCTCTATGTTCCCGAGGGCCTACAGTTACAACTCCGCTACCAGACTGTAGCAATTCAAAAGTTACGTCGAATGAGCCTATCGGCATATTCCTGGCTATTGTAGTTTAGGAGATATTGGCAGATTTAGCCATTTTGTGGGGTATGAAAATTTATGAAAAGTTCAATTACACCACGATTTCTCTATGTTCCCGAGGGCCTACAGTTACAACTCCGCTACCAGACTGTAGCAATTCAAAAGTTACGTCGAATGAGCCTATCGGCATATTCCTGGCTATTGTAGTTTAGGAGATATTGGCAGATTTAGCCATTTTGGGGGGTATGAAAATTTATGAAAAGTTCAATTACACCACGATTTCTCTATGTTCCCGAGGGCCTACAGTTACAACTCCGCTACCAGACTGTAGCAATTCAAAAGTTACATCGAATGAGCCTATCGGCATATTCCTGGCTATTGTAGTTTAGGAGATATTGGCAGATTTAGCCATTTTGGGGGGTATGAAAATTTATGAAAAGTTCAATTACACCACGATTTCTCTATGTTCCCGAGGGCCTACAGTTACAACTCCGCTACCAGACTGTAGCAATTCAAAAGTTACGTCGAATGAGCCTATCGGCATATTCCTGGCTATTGTAGTTTAGGAGATATTGGCAGATTTAGCCATTTTGGGGGGTATGAAAATTTATGAAAAGTTCAATTACACCACGATTTCTCTATGTTCCCGAGGGCCTACAGTTACAACTCCGCTACCAGACTGTAGCAATTCAAAAGTTACGTCGAATGAGCCTATCGGCATATTCCTGGCTATTGTAGTTTAGGAGATATTGGCAGATTTAGCCATTTTGGGAGGTATGAAAATTTATGAAAAGTTCAATTACACCACGATTTCTCTATGTTCCCGAGGGCCTACAGTTACAACTCCGCTACCAGACTGTAGCAATTCAAAAGTTACGTCGAATGAGCCTATCGGCATATTCCTGGCTATTGTAGTTTAGGAGATATTGGCAGATTTAGCCATTTTGAGGGGTATGAAAATTTATGAAAAGTTCAATTACACCACGATTTCTCTATGTTCCCGAGGGCCTACAGTTACAACTCCGCTACCAGACTGTAGCAATTCAAAAGTTACGTCGAATGAGCCTATCGGCATATTCCTGGCTATTGTAGTTTAGGAGATATTGGCAGATTTAGCCATTTTGGGGGGTATGAAAATTTATGAAAAGTTCAATTACACCACGATTTCTCTATGTTCCCGAGGGCCTACAGTTACAACTCCGCTACCAGACTGTAGCAATTCAAAAGTTACGTCGAATGAGCCTATCGGCATATTCCTGGCTATTGTAGTTTAGGAGATATTGGCAGATTTAGCCATTTTGGGGGGTATGAAAATTTATGAAAAGTTCAATTACACCACGATTTCTCTATGTTCCCGAGGGCCTACAGTTACAACTCCGCTACCAGACTGTAGCAATTCAAAAGTTACGTCGAGTGAGCCTATCGGCATATTCCTGGCTATTGTAGTTTAGGAGATATTGGCAGATTTAGCCATTTTGGGGGGTATGAAAATTTATGAAAAGTTCAATTACACCACGATTTCTCTATGTTCCCGAGGGCCTACAGTTGCAACTCCGCTACCAGACTGTAGCAATTCAAAAGTTACGTCGAATGAGCCTATCGGCATATTCCTGGATATTGTAGTTTAGGAGATATTGGCAGATTTAGCCATTTAGGGGGGTATGAAAATTTATGAAAAGTTCAATTACACCACGATTTCTCTATGTTCCCGAGGGCCTACAGTTACAACTCCGCTACCAGACTGTAGCAATTCAAAAGTTACGTCGAATGAGCCTATCGGCATATTCCTGTCTATTGTAGTTTAGGAGATATTGGCAGATTTAGCCATTTTGGGGGGTATGAAAATTTATGAAAAGTTCAATTACACCACGATTTCTCTATGTTCCCGAGGGCCTACAGTTACAACTCCGCTACCAGACTGTAGCAATTCAAAAGTTACGTCGAATGAGCCTATCGGCATATTCCTGGCTATTGTAGTTTAGGAGATATTGGCAGATTTAGCCATTTTGGGGGGTATGAAAATTTATGAAAAGTTCAATTACACCACGATTTCTCTATGTTCCCGAGGGCCTACAGTTACAACTCCGCTACCAGACTGCAGCAATTTAAAAGTTACGTCGAATGAGCCTATCGGCATATTCCTGGCTGTTGTAGTTTAGGAGATATTGGCAGATTTAGCCATTTTGGGGGGTATGAAAATTTATGAAAAGTTCAATTACACCACGATTTCTCTATGTTCCCGAGGGCCTACAGTTACAACTCCGCTACCAGACTGTAGCAATTCAAAAGTTACGTCGAATGAGCCTATCGGCATATTCCTGGCTGTTGTAGTTTAGGAGATATTGGCAGATTTAGCCATTTTGGGGGGTATGAAAATTTATGAAAAGTTCAATTACACCACGATTTCTCTATGTTTCCGAGGGCCTACAGTTACAACTCCGCTACCAGACTGTAGCAATTCAAAAGTTACGTCGAATGAGCCTATCGGCATATTCCTGGCTATTGTAGTTTAGGAGATATTGGCAGATTTAGCCATTTTGGGGGTATGAAAATTTATGAAAAGTTCAATTACACCACGATTTCTCTATGTTCCCGAGGGCCTACAGTTACAACTCCGCTACCAGACTGTAGCAATTCAAAAGTTACGTCGAATGAGCCTATCGGCATATTCCTGGCTGTTGTAGTTTAGGAGATATTGGCAGATTTAGCCATTTTGGGGGGTATGAAAATTTATGAAAAGTTCAATTACACCACGATTTCTCTATGTTCCCGAGGGCCTACAGTTACAACTCCGCTATCAGACTGTAGCAATTCAAAAGCTACGTCGAATGAGCCTATCGGCATATTCCTGGCTATTGTAGTTTAGGAGATATTGGCAGATTTAGCCATTTTGGGGGGTATGAAAATTTATGAAAAGTTCAATTACACCACGATTTCTCTATGTTCCCGAGGGCCTACAGTTACAACTCCGCTACCAGACTGTAGCAATTCAAAAGTTACGTCGAATGAGCCTATCGGCATATTCCTGGCTATTGTAGTTTAGGAGATATTGGCAGATTTAGCCATTTTGTGGGGTATGAAAATTTATGAAAAGTTCAATTACACCACGATTTCTCTATGTTCCCGAGGGCCTACAGTTACAACTCCGCTACCAGACTGTAGCAATTCAAAAGTTACGTCGAATGAGCCTATCGGCATATTCCTGGCTATTGTAGTTTAGGAGATATTGGCAGATTTAGCCATTTTGGGGGGTATGAAAATTTATGAAAAGTTCAATTACACCACGATTTCTCTATGTTCCCGAGGGCCTACAGTTACAACTCCGCTACCAGACTGTAGCAATTCAAAAGTTACATCGAATGAGCCTATCGGCATATTCCTGGCTATTGTAGTTTAGGAGATATTGGCAGATTTAGCCATTTTGGGGGGTATGAAAATTTATGAAAAGTTCAATTACACCACGATTTCTCTATGTTCCCGAGGGCCTACAGTTACAACTCCGCTACCAGACTGTAGCAATTCAAAAGTTACGTCGAATGAGCCTCTCGGCATATTCCTGGCTATTGTAGTTTAGGAGATATTGGCAGATTTAGCCATTTTGGGGGGTATGAAAATTTATGAAAAGTTCAATTACACCACGATTTCTCTATGTTCCCGAGGGCCTACAGTTACAACTCCGCTACCAGACTGTAGCAATTCAAAAGTTACGTCGAATGAGCCTATCGGCATATTCCTGGCTATTGTAGTTTAGGAGATATTGGCAGATTTAGCCATTTTGGGAGGTATGAAAATTTATGAAAAGTTCAATTACACCACGATTTCTCTATGTTCCCGAGGGCCTACAGTTACAACTCCGCTACCAGACTGTAGCAATTCAAAAGTTACGTCGAATGAGCCTATCGGCATATTCCTGGCTATTGTAGTTTAGGAGATATTGGCAGATTTAGCCATTTTGAGGGGTATGAAAATTTATGAAAAGTTCAATTACACCACGATTTCTCTATGTTCCCGAGGGCCTACAGTTACAACTCCGCTACCAGACTGTAGCAATTCAAAAGTTACGTCGAATGAGCCTATCGGCATATTCCTGGCTATTGTAGTTTAGGAGATATTGGCAGATTTAGCCATTTTGGGGGGTATGAAAATTTATGAAAAGTTCAATTACACCACGATTTCTCTATGTTCCCGAGGGCCTACAGTTACAACTCCGCTACCAGACTGTAGCAATTCAAAAGTTACGTCGAATGAGCCTATCGGCATATTCCTGGCTATTGTAGTTTAGGAGATATTGGCAGATTTAGCCATTTTGGGGGGTATGAAAATTTATGAAAAGTTCAATTACACCACGATTTCTCTATGTTCCCAAGGGCCTACAGTTACAACTCCGCTACCAGACTGTAGCAATTCAAAAGTTACGTCGAGTGAGCCTATCGGCATATTCCTGGCTATTGTAGTTTAGGAGATATTGGCAGATTTAGCCATTTTGGGGGGTATGAAAATTTATGAAAAGTTCAATTACACCACGATTTCTCTATGTTCCCGAGGGCCTACAGTTACAACTCCGCTACCAGACTGTAGCAATTCAAAAGTTACGTCGAATGAGCCTATCGGCATATTCCTGGATATTGTAGTTTAGGAGATATTGGCAGATTTAGCCATTTAGGGGGGTATGAAAATTTATGAAAAGTTCAATTACACCACGATTTCTCTATGTTCCCGAGGGCCTACAGTTACAACTCCGCTACCAGACTGTAGCAATTCAAAAGTTACGTCGAATGAGCCTATCGGCATATTCCTGTCTATTGTAGTTTAGGAGATATTGGCAGATTTAGCCATTTTGGGGGGTATGAAAATTTATGAAAAGTTCAATTACACCACGATTTCTCTATGTTCCCGAGGGCCTACAGTTACAACTCCGCTACCAGACTGTAGCAATTCAAAAGTTACGTCGAATGAGCCTATCGGCATATTCCTGGCTATTGTAGTTTAGGAGATATTGGCAGATTTAGCCATTTTGGGGGGTATGAAAATTTATGAAAAGTTCAATTACACCACGATTTCTCTATGTTCCCGAGGGCCTACAGTTACAACTCCGCTACCAGACTGCAGCAATTTAAAAGTTACGTCGAATGAGCCTATCGGCATATTCCTGGCTATTGTAGTTTAGGAGATATTGGCAGATTTAGCCATTTTGGGGGGTATGAAAATTTATGAAAAGTTCAATTACACCACGATTTCTCTATGTTCCCGAGGGCCTACAGTTACAACTCCGCTACCAGACTGTAGCAATTCAAAAGTTACGTCGAATGAGCCTATCGGCATATTCCTGGCTGTTGTAGTTTAGGAGATATTGGCAGATTTAGCCATTTTGGGGGGTATGAAAATTTATGAAAAGTTCAATTACACCACGATTTCTCTATGTTTCCGAGGGCCTACAGTTACAACTCCGCTACCAGACTGTAGCAATTCAAAAGTTACGTCGAATGAGCCTATCGGCATATTCCTGGCTATTGTAGTTTAGGAGATATTGGCAGATTTAGCCATTTTGGGGGTATGAAAATTTATGAAAAGTTCAATTACACCACGATTTCTCTATGTTCCCGAGGGCCTACAGTTACAACTCCGCTACCAGACTGTAGCAATTCAAAAGTTACGTCGAATGAGCCTATCGGCATATTCCTGGCTGTTGTAGTTTAGGAGATATTGGCAGATTTAGCCATTTTGGGGGGTATGAAAATTTATGAAAAGTTCAATTACACCACGATTTCTCTATGTTCCCGAGGGCCTACAGTTACAACTCCGCTACCAGACTGTAGCAATTCAAAAGCTACGTCGAATGAGCCTATCGGCATATTCCTGGCTATTGTAGTTTAGGAGATATTGGCAGATTTAGCCATTTTGGGGGGTATGAAAATTTATGAAAAGTTCAATTACACCACGATTTCTCTATGTTCCCGAGGGCCTACAGTTACAACTCCGCTACCAGACTGTAGCAATTCAAAAGTTACGTCGAATGAGCCTATCGGCATATTCCTGGCTATTGTAGTTTAGGAGATATTGGCAGATTTAGCCATTTTGTGGGGTATGAAAATTTATGAAAAGTTCAATTACACCACGATTTCTCTATGTTCCCGAGGGCCTACAGTTACAACTCCGCTACCAGACTGTAGCAATTCAAAAGTTACGTCGAATGAGCCTATCGGCATATTCCTGGCTATTGTAGTTTAGGAGATATTGGCAGATTTAGCCATTTTGGGGGGTATGAAAATTTATGAAAAGTTCAATTACACCACGATTTCTCTATGTTCCCGAGGGCCTACAGTTACAACTCCGCTACCAGACTGTAGCAATTCAAAAGTTACATCGAATGAGCCTATCGGCATATTCCTGGCTATTGTAATTTAGGAGATATTGGCAGATTTAGCCATTTTGGGGGGTATGAAAATTTATGAAAAGTTCAATTACACCACGATTTCTCTATGTTCCCGAGGGCCTACAGTTACAACTCCGCTACCAGACTGTAGCAATTCAAAAGTTACGTCGAATGAGCCTATCGGCATATTCCTGTCTATTGTAGTTTAGGAGATATTGGCAGATTTAGCCATTTTGGGAGGTATGAAAATTTATGAAAAGTTCAATTACACCACGATTTCTCTATGTTCCCGAGGGCCTACAGTTACAACTCCGCTACCAGACTGTAGCAATTCAAAAGTTACGTCGAATGAGCCTATCGGCATATTCCTGGCTGTTGTAGTTTAGGAGATATTGGCAGATTTAGCCATTTTGGGGGGTATGAAAATTTATGAAAAGTTCAATTACACCACGATTTCTCTATGTTCCCGAGGGCCTACAGTTACAACTCCGCTACCAGACTGCAGCAATTTAAAAGTTACGTCGAATGAGCCTATCGGCATATTCCTGGCTGTTGTAGTTTAGGAGATATTGGCAGATTTAGCCATTTTGGGGGGTATGAAAATTTATGAAAAGTTCAATTACACCACGATTTCTCTATGTTCCCGAGGGCCTACAGTTACAACTCCGCTACCAGACTGTAGCAATTCAAAAGTTACGTCGAATGAGCCTATCGGCATATTCCTGGCTGTTGTAGTTTAGGAGATATTGGCAGATTTAGCCATTTTGGGGGGTATGAAAATTTATGAAAAGTTCAATTACACCACGATTTCTCTATGTTCCCGAGGGCCTACAGTTACAACTCCGCTACCAGACTGTAGCAATTCAAAAGTTACGTCGAATGAGCCTATCGGCATATTCCTGGCTATTGTAGTTTAGGAGATATTGGCAGATTTAGCCATTTTCTGGGGTATGAAAATTTATGAAAAGTTCAATTACACCACGATTTCTCTATGTTCCCGAGGGCCTACAGTTACAACTCCGCTACCAGACTGTAGCAATTCAAAAGTTACGTCGAATGAGCCTATCGGCATATTCCTGGCTATTGTAGTTTAGGAGATATTGGCAGATTTAGCCATTTTGGGGGGTATGAAAATTTATGAAAAGTTCAATTACACCACGATTTCTCTATGTTCCCGAGGGCCTACAGTTACAACTCCGCTACCAGACTGTAGCAATTCAAAAGTTACGTCGAATGAGCCTATCGGCATATTCCTGGCTATTGTAGTTTAGGAGATATTGGCAGATTTAGCCATTTTGGGGGGTATGAAAATTTATGAAAAGTTCAATTACACCACGATTTCTCTATGTTCCCGAGGGCCTACAGTTACAACTCCGCTACCAGACTGTAGCAATTCAAAAGTTACGTCGAATGAGCCTATCGGCATATTCCTGGCTATTGTAGTTTAGGAGATATTGGCAGATTTAGCCATTTTGGGGGGTATGAAAATTTATGAAAAGTTCAATTACACCACGATTTCTCTATGTTCCCGAGGGCCTACAGTTACAACTCCGCTACCAGACTGTAGCAATTCAAAAGTTACGTCGAATGAGCCTATCGGCATATTCCTGGCTATTGTAGTTTAGGAGATATTGGCAGATTTAGCCATTTTGGGGGGTATGAAAATTTATGAAAAGTTCAATTACACCACGATTTCTCTATGTTCCCGAGGGCCTACAGTTACAACTCCGCTACCAGACTGTAGCAATTCAAAAGTTACGTCGAATGAGCCTATCGGCATATTCCTGTCTATTGTAGTTTAGGAGATATTGGCAGATTTAGCCATTTTGGGGGGTATGAAAATTTATGAAAAGTTCAATTACACCACGATTTCTCTATGTTCCCGAGGGCCTACAGTTACAACTCCGCTACCAGACTGTAGCAATTCAAAAGTTACGTCGAATGAGCCTATCGGCATATTCCTGGCTATTGTAGTTTAGGAGATATTGGCAGATTTAGCCATTTTGGGGGGTATGAAAATTTATGAAAAGTTCAATTACACCACGATTTCTCTATGTTCCCGAGGGCCTACAGTTACAACTCCGCTACCAGACTGCAGCAATTTAAAAGTTACGTCGAATGAGCCTATCGGCATATTCCTGGCTGTTGTAGTTTAGGAGATATTGGCAGATTTAGCCATTTTGGGGGGTATGAAAATTTATGAAAAGTTCAATTACACCACGATTTCTCTATGTTCCCGAGGGCCTACAGTTACAACTCCGCTACCAGACTGTAGCAATTCAAAAGTTACGTCGAATGAGCCTATCGGCATATTCCTGGCTGTTGTAGTTTAGGAGATATTGACAGATTTAGCCATTTTGGGGGGTATGAAAATTTATGAAAAGTTCAATTACACCACGATTTCTCTATGTTTCCGAGGGCCTACAGTTACAACTCCGCTACCAGACTGTAGCAATTCAAAAGTTACGTCGAATGAGCCTATCGGCATATTCCTGGCTATTGTAGTTTAGGAGATATTGGCAGATTTAGCCATTTTGGGGGTATGAAAATTTATGAAAAGTTCAATTACACCACGATTTCTCTATGTTCCCGAGGGCCTACAGTTACAACTCCGCTACCAGACTGTAGCAATTCAAAAGTTACGTCGAATGAGCCTATCGGCATATTCCTGGCTGTTGTAGTTTAGGAGATATTGGCAGATTTAGCCATTTTGGGGGGTATGAAAATTTATGAAAAGTTCAATTACACCACGATTTCTCTATGTTCCCGAGGGCCTACAGTTACAACTCCGCTACCAGACTGTAGCAATTCAAAAGCTACGTCGAATGAGCCTATCGGCATATTCCTGGCTATTGTAGTTTAGGAGATATTGGCAGATTTAGCCATTTTGGGGGGTATGAAAATTTATGAAAAGTTCAATTACACCACGATTTCTCTATGTTCCCGAGGGCCTACAGTTACAACTCCGCTACCAGACTGTAGCAATTCAAAAGTTACGTCGAATGAGCCTACCGGCATATTCCTGGCTATTGTAGTTTAGGAGATATTGGCAGATTTAGCCATTTTGTGGGGTATGAAAATTTATGAAAAGTTCAATTACACCACGATTTCTCTATGTTCCCGAGGGCCTACAGTTACAACTCCGCTACCAGACTGTAGCAATTCAAAAGTTACGTCGAATGAGCCTATCGGCATATTCCTGGCTATTGTAGTTTAGGAGATATTGGCAGATTTAGCCATTTTGGGGGGTATGAAAATTTATGAAAAGTTCAATTACACCACGATTTCTCTATGTTCCCGACGGCCTACAGTTACAACTCCGCTACCAGACTGTAGCAATTCAAAAGTTACATCGAATGAGCCTATCGGCATATTCCTGGCTATTGTAATTTAGGAGATATTGGCAGATTTAGCCATTTTGGGGGGTATGAAAATTTATGAAAAGTTCAATTACACCACGATTTCTCTATGTTCCCGAGGGCCTACAGTTACAACTCCGCTACCAGACTGTAGCAATTCAAAAGTTACGTCGAATGAGCCTATCGGCATATTCCTGTCTATTGTAGTTTAGGAGATATTGGCAGATTTAGCCATTTTGGGGGGTATGAAAATTTATGAAAAGTTCAATTACACCACGATTTCTCTATGTTCCCGAGGGCCTACAGTTACAACTCCGCTACCAGACTGTAGCAATTCAAAAGTTACGTCGAATGAGCCTATCGGCATATTCCTGGCTGTTGTAGTTTAGGAGATATTGGCAGATTTAGCCATTTTGGGGGGTATGAAAATTTATGAAAAGTTCAATTACACCACGATTTCTCTATGTTCCCGAGGGCCTACAGTTACAACTCCGCTACCAGACTGCAGCAATTTAAAAGTTACGTCGAATGAGCCTATCGGCATATTCCTGGCTGTTGTAGTTTAGGAGATATTGGCAGATTTAGCCATTTTGGGGGGTATGAAAATTTATGAAAAGTTCAATTACACCACGATTTCTCTATGTTCCCGAGGGCCTACAGTTACAACTCCGCTACCAGACTGTAGCAATTCAAAAGTTACGTCGAATGAGCCTATCGGCATATTCCTGGCTGTTGTAGTTTAGGAGATATTGGCAGATTTAGCCATTTTGGGGGGTATGAAAATTTATGAAAAGTTCAATTACACCACGATTTCTCTATGTTCCCGAGGGCCTGCAGTTACAACTCCGCTACCAGACTGTAGCAATTCAAAAGTTACGTCGAATGAGCCTATCGGCATATTCCTGGCTATTGTAGTTTAGGAGATATTGGCAGATTTAGCCATTTTCTGGGGTATGAAAATTTATGAAAAGTTCAATTACACCACGATTTCTCTATGTTCCCGAGGGCCTACAGTTACAAATCCGCTACCAGACTGTAGCAATTCAAAAGTTACGTCGAATGAGCCTATCGGCATATTCCTGGCTATTGTAGTTTAGGAGATATTGGCAGATTTAGCCATTTTGGGGGGTATGAAAATTTATGAAAAGTTCAATTACACCACGATTTCTCTATGTTCCCGAGGGCCTACAGTTACAACTCCGCTACCAGACTGTAGCAATTCAAAAGTTACGTCGAATGAGCCTATCGGCATATTCCTGGCTATTGTAGTTTAGGAGATATTGGCAGATTTAGCCATTTTGGGGGGTATGAAAATTTATGAAAAGTTCAATTACACCACGATTTCTCTATGTTCCCGAGGGCCTACAGTTACAACTCCGCTACCAGACTGTAGCAATTTAAAAGTTACGTCGAATGAGCCTATCGGCATATTCCTGGCTGTTGTAGTTTAGGAGATATTGGCAGATTTAGCCATTTTGGGGGGTATGAAAATTTATGAAAAGTTCAATTACACCACGATTTCTCTATGTTCCCGAGGGCCTACAGTTACAACTCCGCTACCAGACTGTAGCAATTCAAAAGTTACGTCGAATGAGCCTATCGGCATATTCCTGGCTGTTGTAGTTTAGGAGATATTGGCAGATTTAGCCATTTTGGGGGGTATGAAAATTTATGAAAAGTTCAATTACACCACGATTTCTCTATGTTCCGAGGGCCTACAGTTACAATTACGCTACCAGACTGTAGCAATTCAAAAGTTACGTCGAATGAGCCTATCGGCATATTCCTGGCTATTGTAGTTTAGGAGATATTGGCAGATTTAGCCATTTTGGGGGGTATGAAAATTTATGAAAAGTTCAATTACACCACGATTTCTCTATGTTCCCGAGGGCCTACAGTTACAACTCCGCTACCAGACTGTAGCAATTCAAAAGTTACGTCGAATGAGCCTATCGGCATATTCCTGTCTATTGTAGTTTAGGAGATATTGGCAGATTTAGCCATTTTGGGGGGTATGAAAATTTATGAAAAGTTCAATTACACCACGATTTCTCTATGTTCCCGAGGGCCTACAGTTACAACTCCGCTACCAGACTGTAGCAATTCAAAAGTTACGTCGAATGAGCCTATCGGCATATTCCTGGCTATTGTAGTTTAGGAGATATTGGCAGATTTAGCCATTTTGGGGGGTATGAAAATTTATGAAAAGTTCAATTACACCACGATTTCTCTATGTTCCCGAGGGCCTACAGTTACAACTCCGCTACCAGACTGCAGCAATTTAAAAGTTACGTCGAATGAGCCTATCGGCATATTCCTGGCTGTTGTAGTTTAGGAGATATTGGCAGATTTAGCCATTTTGGGGGGTATGAAAATTTATGAAAAGTTCAATTACACCACGATTTCTCTATGTTCCCGAGGGCCTACAGTTACAACTCCGCTACCAGACTGTAGCAATTCAAAAGTTACGTCGAATGAGCCTATCGGCATATTCCTGGCTGTTGTAGTTTAGGAGATATTGACAGATTTAGCCATTTTGGGGGGTATGAAAATTTATGAAAAGTTCAATTACACCACGATTTCTCTATGTTTCCGAGGGCCTACAGTTACAACTCCGCTACCAGACTGTAGCAATTCAAAAGTTACGTCGAATGAGCCTATCGGCATATTCCTGGCTATTGTAGTTTAGGAGATATTGGCAGATTTAGCCATTTTGGGGGTATGAAAATTTATGAAAAGTTCAATTACACCACGATTTCTCTATGTTCCCGAGGGCCTACAGTTACAACTCCGCTACCAGACTGTAGCAATTCAAAAGTTACGTCGAATGAGCCTATCGGCATATTCCTGGCTGTTTTAGTTTAGGAGATATTGGCAGATTTAGCCATTTTGGGGGGTATGAAAATTTATGAAAAGTTCAATTACACCACGATTTCTCTATGTTCCCGAGGGCCTACAGTTACAACTCCGCTACCAGACTGTAGCAATTCAAAAGCTACGTCGAATGAGCCTATCGGCATATTCCTGGCTATTGTAGTTTAGGAGATATTGGCAGATTTAGCCATTTTGGGGGGTATGAAAATTTATGAAAAGTTCAATTACACCACGATTTCTCTATGTTCCCGAGGGCCTACAGTTACAACTCCGCTACCAGACTGTAGCAATTCAAAAGTTACGTCGAATGAGCCTACCGGCATATTCCTGGCTATTGTAGTTTAGGAGATATTGGCAGATTTAGCCATTTTGTGGGGTATGAAAATTTATGAAAAGTTCAATTACACCACGATTTCTCTATGTTCCCGAGGGCCTACAGTTACAACTCCGCTACCAGACTGTAGCAATTCAAAAGTTACGTCGAATGAGCCTATCGGCATATTCCTGGCTATTGTAGTTTAGGAGATATTGGCAGATTTAGCCATTTTGGGGGGTATGAAAATTTATGAAAAGTTCAATTACACCACGATTTCTCTATGTTCCCGAGGGCCTACAGTTACAACTCCGCTACCAGACTGTAGCAATTCAAAAGTTACATCGAATGAGCCTATCGGCATATTCCTGGCTATTGTAATTTAGGAGATATTGGCAGATTTAGCCATTTTGGGGGGTATGAAAATTTATGAAAAGTTCAATTACACCACGATTTCTCTATGTTCCCGAGGGCCTACAGTTACAACTCCGCTACCAGACTGTAGCAATTCAAAAGTTACGTCGAATGAGCCTATCGGCATATTCCTGTCTATTGTAGTTTAGGAGATATTGGCAGATTTAGCCATTTTGGGGGGTATGAAAATTTATGAAAAGTTCAATTACACCACGATTTCTCTATGTTCCCGAGGGCCTACAGTTACAACTCCGCTACCAGACTGTAGCAATTCAAAAGTTACGTCGAATGAGCCTATCGGCATATTCCTGGCTGTTGTAGTTTAGGAGATATTGGCAGATTTAGCCATTTTGGGGGGTATGAAAATTTATGAAAAGTTCAATTACACCACGATTTCTCTATGTTCCCGAGGGCCTACAGTTACAACTCCGCTACCAGACTGCAGCAATTTAAAAGTTACGTCGAATGAGCCTATCGGCATATTCCTGGCTGTTGTAGTTTAGGAGATATTGGCAGATTTAGCCATTTTGGGGGGTATGAAAATTTATGAAAAGTTCAATTACACCACGATTTCTCTATGTTCCCGAGGGCCTACAGTTACAACTCCGCTACCAGACTGTAGCAATTCAAAAGTTACGTCGAATGAGCCTATCGGCATATTCCTGGCTGTTGTAGTTTAGGAGATATTGGCAGATTTAGCCATTTTGGGGGGTATGAAAATTTATGAAAAGTTCAATTACACCACGATTTCTCTATGTTCCCGAGGGCCTACAGTTACAACTCCGCTACCAGACTGTAGCAATTCAAAAGTTACGTCGAATGAGCCTATCGGCATATTCCTGGCTATTGTAGTTTAGGAGATATTGGCAGATTTAGCCATTTTCTGGGGTATGAAAATTTATGAAAAGTTCAATTACACCACGATTTCTCTATGTTCCCGAGGGCCTACAGTTACAACTCCGCTACCAGACTGTAGCAATTCAAAAGTTACGTCGAATGAGCCTATCGGCATATTCCTGGCTATTGTACTTTAGGAGATATTGGCAGATTTAGCCATTTTGGGGGGTATGAAAATTTATGAAAAGTTCAATTACACCACGATTTCTCTATGTTCCCGAGGGCCTACAGTTACAACTCCGCTACCAGACTGTAGCAATTCAAAAGTTACGTCGAATGAGCCTATCGGCATATTCCTGGCTATTGTAGTTTAGGAGATATTGGCAGATTTAGCCATTTTGGGGGGTATGAAAATTTATGAAAAGTTCAATTACACCACGATTTCTCTATGTTCCCGAGGGCCTACAGTTACAACTCCGCTACCAGACTGTAGCAATTTAAAAGTTACGTCGAATGAGCCTATCGGCATATTCCTGGCTGTTGTAGTTTAGGAGATATTGGCAGATTTAGCCATTTTGGGGGGTATGAAAATTTATGAAAAGTTCAATTACACCACGATTTCTCTATGTTCCCGAGGGCCTACAGTTACAACTCCGCTACCAGACTGTAGCAATTCAAAAGTTACGTCGAATGAGCCTATCGGCATATTCCTGGCTGTTGTAGTTTAGGAGATATTGGCAGATTTAGCCATTTTGGGGGGTATGAAAATTTATGAAAAGTTCAATTACACCACGATTTCTCTATGTTCCCGAGGGCCTACAGTTACAACTCCGCTACCAGACTGTAGCAATTCAAAAGTTACGTCGAATGAGCCTATCGGCATATTCCTGGCTATTGTAGTTTAGGAGATATTGGCAGATTTAGCCATTTTGTGGGGTATGAAAATTTATGAAAAGTTCAATTACACCACGATTTCTCTATGTTCCCGAGGGCCTACAGTTACAACTCCGCTACCAGACTGTAGCAATTCAAAAGTTACGTCGAATGAGCCTATCGGCATATTCCTGGCTATTGTAGTTTAGGAGATATTGGCAGATTTAGCCATTTTGTGGGGTATGAAAATTTATGAAAAGTTCAATTACACCACGATTTCTCTATGTTCCCGAGGGCCTACAGTTACAACTCCGCTACCAGACTGTAGCAATTCAAAAGTTACGTCGAATGAGCCTATCGGCATATTCCTGGCTATTGTAGTTTAGGAGATATTGGCAGATTTAGCCATTTTGGGGGGTATGAAAATTTATGAAAAGTTCAATTACACCACGATTTCTCTATGTTCCCGAGGGCCTACAGTTACAACTCCGCTACCAGACTGTAGCAATTCAAAAGTTACATCGAATGAGCCTATCGGCATATTCCTGGCTATTGTAATTTAGGAGATATTGGCAGATTTAGCCATTTTGGGGGGTATGAAAATTTATGAAAAGTTCAATTACACCACGATTTCTCTATGTTCCCGAGGGCCTACAGTTACAACTCCGCTACCAGACTGTAGCAATTCAAAAGTTACGTCGAATGAGCCTATCGGCATATTCCTGTCTATTGTAGTTTAGGAGATATTGGCAGATTTAGCCATTTTGGGGGGTATGAAAATTTATGAAAAGTTCAATTACACCACGATTTCTCTATGTTCCCGAGGGCCTACAGTTACAACTCCGCTACCAGACTGTAGCAATTCAAAAGTTACGTCGAATGAGCCTATCGGCATATTCCTGGCTGTTGTAGTTTAGGAGATATTGGCAGATTTAGCCATTTTGGGGGGTATGAAAATTTATGAAAAGTTCAATTACACCACGATTTCTCTATGTTCCCGAGGGCCTACAGTTACAACTCCGCTACCAGACTGCAGCAATTTAAAAGTTACGTCGAATGAGCCTATCGGCATATTCCTGGCTGTTGTAGTTTAGGAGATATTGGCAGATTTAGCCATTTTGGGGGGTATGAAAATTTATGAAAAGTTCAATTACACCACGATTTCTCTATGTTCCCGAGGGCCTACAGTTACAACTCCGCTACCAGACTGTAGCAATTCAAAAGTTACGTCGAATGAGCCTATCGGCATATTCCTGGCTGTTGTAGTTTAGGAGATATTGGCAGATTTAGCCATTTTGGGGGGTATGAAAATTTATGAAAAGTTCAATTACACCACGATTTCTCTATGTTCCCGAGGGCCTACAGTTACAACTCCGCTACCAGACTGTAGCAATTCAAAAGTTACGTCGAATGAGCCTATCGGCATATTCCTGGCTATTGTAGTTTAGGAGATATTGGCAGATTTAGCCATTTTCTGGGGTATGAAAATTTATGAAAAGTTCAATTACACCACGATTTCTCTATGTTCCCGAGGGCCTACAGTTACAACTCCGCTACCAGACTGTAGCAATTCAAAAGTTACGTCGAATGAGCCTATCGGCATATTCCTGGCTATTGTAGTTTAGGAGATATTGGCAGATTTAGCCATTTTGGGGGGTATGAAAATTTATGAAAAGTTCAATTACACCACGATTTCTCTATGTTCCCGAGGGCCTACAGTTACAACTCCGCTACCAGACTGTAGCAATTCAAAAGTTACGTCGAATGAGCCTATCGGCATATTCCTGGCTATTGTAGTTTAGGAGATATTGGCAGATTTAGCCATTTTGGGGGGTATGAAAATTTATGAAAAGTTCAATTACACCACGATTTCTCTATGTTCCCGAGGGCCTACAGTTACAACTCCGCTACCAGACTGTAGCAATTTAAAAGTTACGTCGAATGAGCCTATCGGCATATTCCTGGCTGTTGTAGTTTAGGAGATATTGGCAGATTTAGCCATTTTGGGGGGTATGAAAATTTATGAAAAGTTCAATTACACCACGATTTCTCTATGTTCCCGAGGGCCTACAGTTACAACTCCGCTACCAGACTGTAGCAATTCAAAAGTTACGTCGAATGAGCCTATCGGCATATTCCTGGCTGTTGTAGTTTAGGAGATATTGGCAGATTTAGCCATTTTGGGGGGTATGAAAATTTATGAAAAGTTCAATTACACCACGATTTCTCTATGTTCCCGAGGGCCTACAGCTACAACTCCGCTACCAGACTGTAGCAATTCAAAAGTTACGTCGAATGAGCCTATCGGCATATTCCTGGCTATTGTAGTTTAGGAGATATTGGCAGATTTAGCCATTTTGGGGGGTATGAAAATTTATGAAAAGTTCAATTACACCACGATTTCTCTATGTTCCCGAGGGCCTACAGTTACAACTCCGCTACCAGACTGTAGCAATTCAAAAGTTACGTCGAATGAGCCTATCGGCATATTCCTGGCTATTGTAGTTTAGGAGATATTGGCAGATTTAGCCATTTTGGGGGGTATGAAAATTTATGAAAAGTTCAATTACACCACGATTTCTCTATGTTCCCGAGGGCCTACAGTTACAACTCCGCTACCAGACTGTAGCAATTCAAAAGTTACGTCGAATGAGCCTATCGGCATATTCCTGTCTATTGTAGTTTAGGAGATATTGGCAGATTTAGCCATTTTGGGGGGTATGAAAATTTATGAAAAGTTCAATTACACCACGATTTCTCTATGTTCCCGAGGGCCTACAGTTACAACTCCGCTACCAGACTGTAGCAATTCAAAAGTTACGTCGAATGAGCCTATCGGCATATTCCTGGCTATTGTAGTTTAGGAGATATTGGCAGATTTAGCCATTTTGGGGGGTATGAAAATTTATGAAAAGTTCAATTACACCACGATTTCTCTATGTTCCCGAGGGCCTACAGTTACAACTCCGCTACCAGACTGCAGCAATTTAAAAGTTACGTCGAATGAGCCTATCGGCATATTCCTGGCTGTTGTAGTTTAGGAGATATTGGCAGATTTAGCCATTTTGGGGGGTATGAAAATTTATGAAAAGTTCAATTACACCACGATTTCTCTATGTTCCCGAGGGCCTACAGTTACAACTCCGCTACCAGACTGTAGCAATTGAAAAGTTACGTCGAATGAGCCTATCGGCATATTCCTGGCTGTTGTAGTTTAGGAGATATTGGCAGATTTAGCCATTTTGGGGGGTATGAAAATTTATGAAAAGTTCAATTACACCACGATTTCTCTATGTTTCCGAGGGCCTACAGTTACAACTCCGCTACCAGACTGTAGCAATTCAAAAGTTACGTCGAATGAGCCTATCGGCATATTCCTGGCTATTGTAGTTTAGGAGATATTGGCAGATTTAGCCATTTTGGGGGTATGAAAATTTATGAAAAGTTCAATTACACCACGATTTCTCTATGTTCCCGAGGGCCTACAGTTACAACTCCGCTACCAGACTGTAGCAATTCAAAAGTTACGTCGAATGAGCCTATCGGCATATTCCTGGCTGTTGTAGTTTAGGAGATATTGGCAGATTTAGCCATTTTGGGGGGTATGAAAATTTATGAAAAGTTCAATTACACCACGATTTCTCTATGTTCCCGAGGGCCTACAGTTACAACTCCGCTACCAGACTGTAGCAATTCAAAAGCTACGTCGAATGAGCCTATCGGCATATTCCTGGCTATTGTAGTTTAGGAGATATTGGCAGATTTAGCCATTTTGGGGGGTATGAAAATTTATGAAAAGTTCAATTACACCACGATTTCTCTATGTTCCCGAGGGCCTACAGTTACAACTCCGCTACCAGACTGTAGCAATTCAAAAGTTACGTCGAATGAGCCTATCGGCATATTCCTGGCTATTGTAGTTTAGGAGATATTGGCAGATTTAGCCATTTTGTGGGGTATGAAAATTTATGAAAAGTTCAATTACACCACGATTTCTCTATGTTCCCGAGGGCCTACAGTTACAACTCCGCTACCAGACTGTAGCAATTCAAAAGTTACGTCGAATGAGCCTATCGGCATATTCCTGGCTATTGTAGTTTAGGAGATATTGGCAGATTTAGCCATTTTGGGGGGTATGAAAATTTATGAAAAGTTCAATTACACCACGATTTCTCTATGTTCCCGAGGGCCTACAGTTACAACTCCGCTACCAGACTGTAGCAATTCAAAAGTTACATCGAATGAGCCTATCGGCATATTCCTGGCTATTGTAATTTAGGAGATATTGGCAGATTTAGCCATTTTGGGGGGTATGAAAATTTATGAAAAGTTCAATTACACCACGATTTCTCTATGTTCCCGAGGGCCTACAGTTACAACTCCGCTACCAGACTGTAGCAATTCAAAAGTTACGTCGAATGAGCCTATCGGCATATTCCTGTCTATTGTAGTTTAGGAGATATTGGCAGATTTAGCCATTTTGGGGGGTATGAAAATTTATGAAAAGTTCAATTACACCACGATTTCTCTATGTTCCCGAGGGCCTACAGTTACAACTCCGCTACCAGACTGTAGCAATTCAAAAGTTACGTCGAATGAGCCTATCGGCATATTCCTGGCTGTTGTAGTTTAGGAGATATTGGCAGATTTAGCCATTTTGGGGGGTATGAAAATTTATGAAAAGTTCAATTACACCACGATTTCTCTATGTTCCCGAGGGCCTACAGTTACAACTCCGCTACCAGACTGCAGCAATTTAAAAGTTACGTCGAATGAGCCTATCGGCATATTCCTGGCTGTTGTAGTTTAGGAGATATTGGCAGATTTAGCCATTTTGGGGGGTATGAAAATTTATGAAAAGATCAATTACACCACGATTTCTCTATGTTCCCGAGGGCCTACAGTTACAACTCCGCTACCAGACTGTAGCAATTCAAAAGTTACGTCGAATGAGCCTATCGGCATATTCCTGGCTGTTGTAGTTTAGGAGATATTGGCAGATTTAGCCATTTTGGGGGGTATGAAAATTTATGAAAAGTTCAATTACACCACGATTTCTCTATGTTCCCGAGGGCCTACAGTTACAACTCCGCTACCAGACTGTAGCAATTCAAAAGTTACGTCGAATGAGCCTATCGGCATATTCCTGGCTATTGTAGTTTAGGAGATATTGGCAGATTTAGCCATTTTCTGGGGTATGAAAATTTATGAAAAGTTCAATTACACCACGATTTCTCTATGTTCCCGAGGGCCTACAGTTACAACTCCGCTACCAGACTGTAGCAATTCAAAAGTTACGTCGAATGAGCCTATCGGCATATTCCTGGCTATTGTAGTTTAGGAGATATTGGCAGATTTAGCCATTTTGGGGGGTATGAAAATTTATGAAAAGTTCAATTACACCACGATTTCTCTATGTTCCCGAGGGCCTACAGTTACAACTCCGCTACCAGACTGTAGCAATTCAAAAGTTACGTCGAATGAGCCTATCGGCATATTCCTGGCTATTGTAGTTTAGGAGATATTGGCAGATTTAGCCATTTTGGGGGGTATGAAAATTTATGAAAAGTTCAATTACACCACGATTTCTCTATGTTCCCGAGGGCCTACAGTTACAACTCCGCTACCAGACTGTAGCAATTTAAAAGTTACGTCGAATGAGCCTATCGGCATATTCCTGGCTGTTGTAGTTTAGGAGATATTGGCAGATTTAGCCATTTTGGGGGGTATGAAAATTTATGAAAAGTTCAATTACACCACGATTTCTCTATGTTCCCGAGGGCCTACAGTTACAACTCCGCTACCAGACTGTAGCAATTCAAAAGTTACGTCGAATGAGCCTATCGGCATATTCCTGGCTGTTGTAGTTTAGGAGATATTGGCAGATTTAGCCATTTTGGGGGGTATGAAAATTTATGAAAAGTTCAATTACACCACGATTTCTCTATGTTCCCGAGGGCCTACAGCTACAACTCCGCTACCAGACTGTAGCAATTCAAAAGTTACGTCGAATGAGCCTATCGGCATATTCCTGGCTATTGTAGTTTAGGAGATATTGGCAGATTTAGCCATTTTGGGGGGTATGAAAATTTATGAAAAGTTCAATTACACCACGATTTCTCTATGTTCCCGAGGGCCTACAGTTACAACTCCGCTACCAGACTGTAGCAATTCAAAAGTTACGTCGAATGAGCCTATCGGCATATTCCTGGCTATTGTAGTTTAGGAGATATTGGCAGATTTAGCCATTTTGGGGGTATGAAAATTTATGAAAAGTTCAATTACACCACGATTTCTCTATGTTCCCGAGGGCCTACAGTTACAACTCCGCTACCAGACTGTAGCAATTCAAAAGTTACGTCGAATGAGCCTATCGGCATATTCCTGGCTGTTGTAGTTTAGGAGATATTGGCAGATTTAGCCATTTTGGGGGGTATGAAAATTTATAAAAAGTTCAATTACACCACGATTTCTCTATGTTCCCGAGGGCCTACAGTTACAACTCCGCTACCAGACTGTAGCAATTCAAAAGTTACGTCGAATGAGCCTATCGGCATATTCCTGGCTATTGTAGTTTAGGAGATATTGGCAGATTTAGCCATTTTCTGGGGTATGAAAATTTATGAAAAGTTCAATTACACCACGATTTCTCTATGTTCCCGAGGGCCTACAGTTACAACTCCGCTACCAGACTGTAGCAATTCAAAAGTTACGTCGAATGAGCCTATCGGCATATTCCTGGCTATTGTAGTTTAGGAGATATTGGCAGATTTAGCCATTTTGGGGGGTATGAAAATTTATGAAAAGTTCAATTACACCACGATTTCTCTATGTTCCCGAGGGCCTACAGTTACAACTCCGCTACCAGACTGTAGCAATTCAAAAGTTACGTCGAATGAGCCTATCGGCATATTCCTGGCTATTGTAGTTTAGGAGATATTGGCAGATTTAGCCATTTTGGGGGGTATGAAAATTTATGAAAAGTTCAATTACACCACGATTTCTCTATGTTCCCGAGGGCCTACAGTTACAACTCCGCTACCAGACTGTAGCAATTCAAAAGTTACGTCGAATGAGCCTATCGGCATATTCCTGGCTATTGTAGTTTAGGAGATATTGGCAGATTTAGCCATTTTGGGGGGTATGAA
This sequence comes from Botryllus schlosseri, assembly GCF_051294905.1. Classification (NCBI taxonomy): domain Eukaryota; kingdom Metazoa; phylum Chordata; class Ascidiacea; order Stolidobranchia; family Styelidae; genus Botryllus; species Botryllus schlosseri. The sequence continues at coordinate 6,005 of NW_027648681.1, read as the reverse complement.
AATTTATGAAAAGTTCAATTACACCACGATTTCTCTATGTTCCCGAGGGCCTACAGTTACAACTCCGCTACCAGACTGTAGCAATTCAAAAGTTACGTCGAATGAGCCTATCGGCATATTCCTGGCTATTTTAGTTTAGGAGATATTGGCAGATTTAGCCATTTTGGGGGTATGAAAATTTATGAAAAGTTCAATTACACCACGATTTCTCTATGTTCCCGAGGGCCTACAGTTACAACTCCGCTACCAGACTGTAGCAATTCAAAAGTTACGTCGAATGAGCCTATCGGCATATTCCTGGCTGTTGTAGTTTAGGAGATATTGGCAGATTTAGCCATTTTGGGGGGTATGAAAATTTATAAAAAGTTCAATTACACCACGATTTCTCTATGTTCCCGAGGGCCTACAGTTACAACTCCGCTACCAGACTGTAGCAATTCAAAAGTTACGTCGAATGAGCCTATCGGCATATTCCTGGCTATTGTAGTTTAGGAGATATTGGCAGATTTAGCCATTTTCTGGGGTATGAAAATTTATGAAAAGTTCAATTACACCACGATTTCTCTATGTTCCCGAGGGCCTACAGTTACAACTCCGCTACCAGACTGTAGCAATTCAAAAGTTACGTCGAATGAGCCTATCGGCATATTCCTGGCTATTGTAGTTTAGGAGATATTGGCAGATTTAGCCATTTTGGGGGGTATGAAAATTTATGAAAAGTTCAATTACACCACGATTTCTCTATGTTCCCGAGGGCCTACAGTTACAACTCCGCTACCAGACTGTAGCAATTCAAAAGTTACGTCGAATGAGCCTATCGGCATATTCCTGGCTATTGTAGTTTAGGAGATATTGGCAGATTTAGCCATTTTGGGGGGTATGAAAATTTATGAAAAGTTCAATTACACCACGATTTCTCTATGTTCCCGAGGGCCTACAGTTACAACTCCGCTACCAGACTGTAGCAATTCAAAAGTTACGTCGAATGAGCCTATCGGCATATTCCTGGCTATTGTAGTTTAGGAGATATTGGCAGATTTAGCCATTTTGGGGGGTATGAAAATTTATGAAAAGTTCAATTACACCACGATTTCTCTATGTTCCCGAGGGCCTACAGTTACAACTCCGCTACCAGACTGTAGCAATTCAAAAGTTACGTCGAATGAGCCTATCGGCATATTCCTGGCTATTGTAGTTTAGGAGATATTGGCAGATTTAGCCATTTTGGGGGGTATGAAAATTTATGAAAAGTTCAATTACACCACGATTTCTCTATGTTCCCGAGGGCCTACAGTTACAACTCCGCTACCAGACTGTAGCAATTCAAAAGTTACGTCGAATGAGCCTATCGGCATATTCCTGGCTATTGTAGTTTAGGAGATATTGGCAGATTTAGCCATATTGGGGGGTATGAAAATTTATGAAAAGTTCAATTACACCACGATTTCTCTATGTTCCCGAGGGCCTACAGTTACAACTCCGCTACCAGACTGTAGCAATTTAAAAGTTACGTCGAATGAGCCTATCGGCATATTCCTGGCTGTTGTAGTTTAGGAGATATTGGCAGATTTAGCCATTTTGGGGGGTATGAAAATTTATGAAAAGTTCAATTACACCACGATTTCTCTATGTTCCCGAGGGCCTACAGTTACAACTCCGCTACCAGACTGTAGCAATTCAAAAGTTACGTCGAATGAGCCTATCGGCATATTCCTGGCTGTTGTAGTTTAGGAGATATTGGCAGATTTAGCCATTTTGGGGGGTATGAAAATTTATGAAAAGTTCAATTACACCACGATTTCTCTATGTTCCCGAGGGCCTACAGTTACAACTCCGCTACCAGACTGTAGCAATTCAAAAGTTACGTCGAATGAGCCTATCGGCATATTCCTGGCTATTGTAGTTTAGGAGATATTGGCAGATTTAGCCATTTTGGGGGGTATGAAAATTTATGAAAAGTTCAATTACACCACGATTTCTCTATGTTCCCGAGGGCCTACAGTTACAACTCCGCTACCAGACTGTAGCAATTCAAAAGTTACGTCGAATGAGCCTATCGGCATATTCCTGGCTATTGTAGTTTAGGAGATATTGGCAGATTTAGCCATTTTGGGGGGTATGAAAATTTATGAAAAGTTCAATTACACCACGATTTCTCTATGTTCCCGAGGGCCTACAGTTACAACTTCGCTACCAGACTGTAGCAATTCAAAAGTTACGTCGAATGAGCCTATCGGCATATTCCTGGCTATTGTAGTTTAGGAGATATTGGCAGATTTAGCCATTTTGGGGGGTATGAAAATTTATGAAAAGTTCAATTACACCACGATTTCTCTATGTTCCCGAGGGCCTACAGTTACAACTCCGCTACCAGACTGTAGCAATTCAAAAGTTACGTCGAATGAGCCTATCGGCATATTCCTGGCTGTTGTAGTTTAGGAGATATTGGCAGATTTAGCCATTTTGGGGGGTATGAAAATTTATGAAAAGTTCAATTACACCACGATTTCTCTATGTTTCCGAGGGCCTACAGTTACAACTCCGCTACCAGACTGTAGCAATTCAAAAGTTACGTCGAATGAGCCTATCGGCATATTCCTGGCTATTGTAGTTTAGGAGATATTGGCAGATTTAGCCATTTTGGGGGTATGAAAATTTATGAAAAGTTCAATTACACCACGATTTCTCTATGTTCCCGAGGGCCTACAGTTACAACTCCGCTACCAGACTGTAGCAATTCAAAAGTTACGTCGAATGAGCCTATCGGCATATTCCTGGCTGTTGTAGTTTAGGAGATATTGGCAGATTTAGCCATTTTGGGGGGTATGAAAATTTATGAAAAGTTCAATTACACCACGATTTCTCTATGTTCCCGAGGGCCTACAGTTACAACTCCGCTACCAGACTGTAGCAATTCAAAAGCTACGTCGAATGAGCCTATCGGCATATTCCTGGCTATTGTAGTTTAGGAGATATTGGCAGATTTAGCCATTTTGGGGGGTATGAAAATTTATGAAAAGTTCAATTACACCACGATTTCTCTATGTTCCCGAGGGCCTACAGTTACAACTCCGCTACCAGACTGTAGCAATTCAAAAGTTACGTCGAATGAGCCTATCGGCATATTCCTGGCTATTGTAGTTTAGGAGATATTGGCAGATTTAGCCATTTTGTGGGGTATGAAAATTTATGAAAAGTTCAATTACACCACGATTTCTCTATGTTCCCGAGGGCCTACAGTTACAACTCCGCTACCAGACTGTAGCAATTCAAAAGTTACGTCGAATGAGCCTATCGGCATATTCCTGGCTATTGTAGTTTAGGAGATATTGGCAGATTTAGCCATTTTGGGGGGTATGAAAATTTATGAAAAGTTCAATTACACCACGATTTCTCTATGTTCCCGAGGGCCTACAGTTACAACTCCGCTACCAGACTGTAGCAATTCAAAAGTTACATCGAATGAGCCTATCGGCATATTCCTGGCTATTGTAATTTAGGAGATATTGGCAGATTTAGCCATTTTGGGGGGTATGAAAATTTATGAAAAGTTCAATTACACCACGATTTCTCTATGTTCCCGAGGGCCTACAGTTACAACTCCGCTACCAGACTGTAGCAATTCAAAAGTTACGTCGAATGAGCCTATCGGCATATTCCTGTCTATTGTAGTTTAGGAGATATTGGCAGATTTAGCCATTTTGGGGGGTATGAAAATTTATGAAAAGTTCAATTACACCACGATTTCTCTATGTTCCCGAGGGCCTACAGTTACAACTCCGCTACCAGACTGTAGCAATTCAAAAGTTACGTCGAATGAGCCTATCGGCATATTCCTGGCTGTTGTAGTTTAGGAGATATTGGCAGATTTAGCCATTTTGGGGGGTATGAAAATTTATGAAAAGTTCAATTACACCACGATTTCTCTATGTTCCCGAGGGCCTACAGTTACAACTCCGCTACCAGACTGCAGCAATTTAAAAGTTACGTCGAATGAGCCTATCGGCATATTCCTGGCTGTTGTAGTTTAGGAGATATTGGCAGATTTAGCCATTTTGGGGGGTATGAAAATTTATGAAAAGTTCAATTACACCACGATTTCTCTATGTTCCCGAGGGCCTACAGTTACAACTCCGCTACCAGACTGTAGCAATTCAAAAGTTACGTCGAATGAGCCTATCGGCATATTCCTGGCTGTTGTAGTTTAGGAGATATTGGCAGATTTAGCCATTTTGGGGGGTATGAAAATTTATGAAAAGTTCAATTACACCACGATTTCTCTATGTTCCCGAGGGCCTACAGTTACAACTCCGCTACCAGACTGTAGCAATTCAAAAGTTACGTCGAATGAGCCTATCGGCATATTCCTGGCTATTGTAGTTTAGGAGATATTGGCAGATTTAGCCATTTTCTGGGGTATGAAAATTTATGAAAAGTTCAATTACACCACGATTTCTCTATGTTCCCGAGGGCCTACAGTTACAACTCCGCTACCAGACTGTAGCAATTCAAAAGTTACGTCGAATGAGCCTATCGGCATATTCCTGGCTATTGTAGTTTAGGAGATATTGGCAGATTTAGCCATTTTGGGGGGTATGAAAATTTATGAAAAGTTCAATTACACCACGATTTCTCTATGTTCCCGAGGGCCTACAGTTACAACTCCGCTACCAGACTGTAGCAATTCAAAAGTTACGTCGAATGAGCCTATCGGCATATTCCTGGCTATTGTAGTTTAGGAGATATTGGCAGATTTAGCCATTTTGGGGGGTATGAAAATTTATGAAAAGTTCAATTACACCACGATTTCTCTATGTTCCCGAGGGCCTACAGTTACAACTCCGCTACCAGACTGTAGCAATTTAAAAGTTACGTCGAATGAGCCTATCGGCATATTCCTGGCTGTTGTAGTTTAGGAGATATTGGCAGATTTAGCCATTTTGGGGGGTATGAAAATTTATGAAAAGTTCAATTACACCACGATTTCTCTATGTTCCCGAGGGCCTACAGTTACAACTCCGCTACCAGACTGTAGCAATTCAAAAGTTACGTCGAATGAGCCTATCGGCATATTCCTGGCTGTTGTAGTTTAGGAGATATTGGCAGATTTAGCCATTTTGGGGGGTATGAAAATTTATGAAAAGTCAATTACACCACGATTTCTCTATGTTCCCGAGGGCCTACAGCTACAACTCCGCTACCAGACTGTAGCAATTCAAAAGTTACGTCGAATGAGCCTATCGGCATATTCCTGGCTATTGTAGTTTAGGAGATATTGGCAGATTTAGCCATTTTGGGGGGTATGAAAATTTATGAAAAGTTCAATTACACCACGATTTCTCTATGTTCCCGAGGGCCTACAGTTACAACTCCGCTACCAGACTGTAGCAATTCAAAAGTTACGTCGAATGAGCCTATCGGCATATTCCTGGCTATTGTAGTTTAGGAGATATTGGCAGATTTAGCCATTTTGGGGGTATGAAAATTTATGAAAAGTTCAATTACACCACGATTTCTCTATGTTCCCGAGGGCCTACAGTTACAACTCCGCTACCAGACTGTAGCAATTCAAAAGTTACGTCGAATGAGCCTATCGGCATATTCCTGGCTGTTGTAGTTTAGGAGATATTGGCAGATTTAGCCATTTTGGGGGGTATGAAAATTTATAAAAAGTTCAATTACACCACGATTTCTCTATGTTCCCGAGGGCCTACAGTTACAACTCCGCTACCAGACTGTAGCAATTCAAAAGTTACGTCGAATGAGCCTATCGGCATATTCCTGGCTATTGTAGTTTAGGAGATATTGGCAGATTTAGCCATTTTCTGGGGTATGAAAATTTATGAAAAGTTCAATTACACCACGATTTCTCTATGTTCCCGAGGGCCTACAGTTACAACTCCGCTACCAGACTGTAGCAATTCAAAAGTTACGTCGAATGAGCCTATCGGCATATTCCTGGCTATTGTAGTTTAGGAGATATTGGCAGATTTAGCCATTTTGGG